>NW_024870523.1:19579-27331 GCF_013358625.1 Macadamia integrifolia | reverse complement strand
TGCTACGAGCAGCTAGTCCGTCGGTTCTACTGCAACTTGGAGGTGTCTTATCCATATGGGGAGTTCACCATAAGCAGCTTGGTGAAGGGGGTAGACATCCAGCTGACGGTGGGTACCTTGGCCAGCATCTTGGGCATATCGGCGGCTGGGCACCGATACTACAGTCCCCCCAGGAGTAAGCCTCTGGGACCGTTCATGAGTTTGGAGACGCCGGACTTCATTTACGAGACTATCTGCGGTAGCAGCACCCGTTCGGAGTCCGAGACGTCCTTCTACCCCGAGGTTCGTCTATTTGCTCGGTTGGTCCAGTTCAACCTGCTCCCCAGAGGAGGTCATCGAAACCAGGTGGGTTTTATGGCGGCTTTCATCCCGTTCTGTATCTTCACGGTCGCAGAGGGAGGTGTCGAGCACTTATGCCTCCCCTACATCATTCTCAGGACGATGGAGCACCACACTTCCCACCCTGAGGATGGAGGATTCCCCTATGGTAGGATCCTCACTAGGATCTTCGAGTTCTTCGAGGTGGACTTGAGCGGCGAGGAGGGGAAGACTCCGGCTGATAGGTTCGACAGGAGTAACCTCCTGAGGACGGGTCTCCATACCCTCATGGATACACCTCCGAGAGCAGGAGGTAGGGGTAGGAGGGCTGCCCCTATGGAGGATGTCCCCATGGAGGAGGAGTCCAGCGGGGAGGATGAGGACTACATTCCTCAGGATGAGAGGGATGATCTGGTGGGTGATGGCATCCCTGAGGAGGCGCCTCAGGAGTCGAGAGGCCCTGGTCCTAGCTCCTCCAGAGCTGCAGCCTCACCACATAGAGCCCCACCACCTGGGAGTGGTGCATATGACTTCGAGGGCATGATGTCCTCTATACGGGCCTTGCAGGATGGCCAGGTTCAGCTACTGAGACGGCTGGACGAGAGTGCCTCCAGGGAGGAACACATCCTGGAGAGGCAGGCCACTTTGGAGAACTCCTTTCTCCAGCTGGGCCAAGACTTGAGCACCACAGCTAACGCCATGTCTACTGACTTTGGCCGACTACGGAGGGCAATACTGCTAGTGAACGCGAGGTTCGATTACTACGACCACCGCCTCGATGTCAACTCTAGGTCTCCGGTGAACGTGGTGATCATCGATGATGACGATGATGACCAGTGAGGGCTTAGCTCGCCCACACCAGCTGTTTATCCATTCTCTCTTTTTTGTAGACCTTATTGTATACTTCATTTATTCTCATTCTTTGTATTTTTACTGTAACTGAAATCATTTGTGGAATAATATATTTTGATAGTTAACATTTTGTGGTGGAATCAGATGTTGAACACTTGTGTAGTTTAGTTATGTATTTTGCTACTTGATCATTGTTATATCATATTATCTGTTGTTTATCAGGTGTTTGTGTGTAAAATTTTTGAAAATCCCATTTTACGCCGTTATACTGCCGAAATTTCGTCAAACTAGTATTCTATAGGTTACAACATCAATTTAATTACCTTTTATCTACACTCACGTATGCCATGAATGCAATCCCTAAATGCAACTCTTTTTATACTTTCTTTCTTTGGCTTTTAACTCCTTAAAGCTTTTACACTAACCCAACCCCATTTCCCTATTATAGAGTCTACGGGATTCTAATGATATGCTGTGAGTGGAGCAGAGCATCACGCTCTGATACCACCGTTTGTCACACCCCGTTCCCACAGAACCTGGCCAGTGACCGGGTTAACACCGGTTAACCCAAACCTGCCAGGATCATCAGATACTGTATTCCACCACAGCATACTCACAACTAATACAAACTCATCAGATCAGCGGAAGACTAAGTTTTACCTGAGAATAATCCCATAATACTTGATACCCGAATTATGATACAATAATTATATACATGTGGGCCCAAAGGCATGATAATTACACAATAAAAGTATAATTCATATATCAAGTATGTAAAGGAAATCATCAAAATAATCAAAGTACACAGCTCGGCTCGGCAACAAGGCTAGAGCTCAGCTCGGCAACAAAGGGTGAGCCCAGCTCGGCATCACATAGTAGAGCTCAGCTTGGCCTCAGAACTGCTGTCCCGCAGCACAACTCTCGCATGAGAAGTCAGTGTCGTGCTTTAACTCCTCATGGGTCCACCAGTCCTCTTCAGGAAACTCGACTGTGGGACCCACCCCATGCTCCTCAGATGTATGACCTGCAAAATCATCTAAAAAGGGGGTGCACACGTGGGATGAGCTCACTAGCTCAGTAAGTGGTAAGATGGACCACACAGCAATCTACACATCAAAACACATCATATGCACTACATGCCATGCATACATTTTAAATCACATCCACCTAAGCAACATTACTAAGTCCTTGGTTTTAGTGCTACTACAGTCACAATGCGCGTATACTCCGGGTACGAGCCGCGAACTCCCTCCTGCGATACGCCCATAGGGCTATCGGAGAAGGCCCACCGTGAGTACTCAGAAAAGTAAAGACAATGCCGTCGACCGGCTCTCAACAAAAATGTAAATGACTGAAATAAAGGTGCTGACTCCAGCAATTTAAAAGCAGTACGATTGGCCCTCTTGAATGTACCACCGGGGTTGTCGGCTGTCCTACATGACTCGCCGGGCGTTATGTCTAACCGCCACAGTGACTCAACGACCGCGACCACTGCTTCCCCCCAAATGATAACCCAACACCTTAACCCCTGTTGGGAAGGGTCGTAGCACGGGATGGTGAAAATCCTAATACCGTATGCTCCTATATGACAATAGTACGATTGCATAGTACCATCGCGTCCCATTCCACGGGCCACCAATGCACTCGTTTCCAAGCCAACTATGGCATCTAGTCTATCCATGCATCATGCACAATGATGTCCACAATCAACGTATAAACATCTCATTCAATTTGCATTTGGAAAGTAAACATAGCACACATACATATCAATGTGAGGATGACTAATCTACATAGAATATTTATGATGGCATGACTAGACTAGATATGATTAAATGAATGCCAAACAATTCCTTGAAACCAGGCCAAACGTCCTTTCCCCACTTACTTGTAGTGTATAAGGATTCCCGTTCGGTACGGGTGAGATCCGGTGCGAATTGGGTAGGATTTGGTGAACCTAATATAATTGAGCGGGGTTAGTACTTCACCATTTTAGAATCAAAATTAACATGATCCAGTGACAAAATCATGTTTAGAACGTTAAAAGAAGGTCACACGTTCGATTTGGGTTCAATTGGACATAAGGATCACCTTCGGGGCCACACGGGTGGGTCAAATAGGTGGGCTGTCTGGCCCACCGGTCCTACACACCGGTTTGGACCGGCGGGTAGGGCCTACCAGTTGAGCCCGTCGATTCCACCCGCTGGTTGTGCCCGAAGGCCCCTACCCTCTCAGGTGGGTGCTCACAGGCGGGTAGGGGCCCACCGGTTGCACCCACCGGTCTTGGCGGGAAAAATACCGTTTCTTCCCAACTTCTTCCATTCTTTGGGGATTCAAATGGGGGCTTTTCCCAACCCATTATTCACACTTTCAAGTCCTATAGGATGGCTCTAACCTAGATCTAGGTTAGATTCAAGTGATGGAAAACCATCTTACCTTCTTTACTCAAGAACAACTTCAAACCCGCCAAATCACTTTAAACCCACAACGCTTCTTCCACCTTGTCAATATCTCTTTAAATCCTTCAAGATCAACACATAAATCATCTATTAATCCTTAGATTCATCATTTCAAAGGGGATTTACAAGATCTCAAGAAACCCTACTCGAATCAAGGGTTTAAGCTTGGGTATGGTGAATGTTCAGGGAACCCGACTTTGCTTACCTCCAAATGTAGATCTAGAGTTGAAGATCACTCTTCCGGCACCAGAATGGGAAGATCAAGCTTCGGCGCCACTGAAATCCCTCTTTTCTTCCTCTTCCTTCT
Source organism: Macadamia integrifolia (assembly GCF_013358625.1). Taxonomy (NCBI): domain Eukaryota; kingdom Viridiplantae; phylum Streptophyta; class Magnoliopsida; order Proteales; family Proteaceae; genus Macadamia; species Macadamia integrifolia. The sequence goes on along the minus strand of NW_024870523.1, from coordinate 23,398 downwards.
CTTCCTTTCTTCCTCCCTTTCTTTTCTCTCTCCTCTTTACTCTTATTACCAACGTACGGGTGTCATAAATGAAAAGAAAAGAAAAACAAACGGATTAGGTTTTAGAGTTTTGGGTTTAGTGTTTGTGTTAAGGTTTTTGGATTTTGGGTTTAAGGTTTAACGTTTAGGGTTTAGGGTTTAGGGATTATGGTTTAGGGTTTTATATTTTGGGTTTAGTGTTTAGAGTTTTGGGTTTAGGATTTAGTGCTTTGGGTTTAGGGTTTAGGGTTTTAGGTTTTGGGTTTAGGGACTAGGGTTTAGGGTTTAGAGTTTAGGGTTTAGGGTTTAGAGTTTAGGGTTTAGGGTTTAGGGTTTAGGGTATAGTGTATAGTGTTTTGGATTTAGGGTTTAGGGTTTTTGTTTAAAGGTTCCGGGTTTAGGGTTTGGGTTTAGTATTTTGGGTTTAGGTTTTAGGGTATAGGGCTTTAGGGTTAGTGTTAGGGTGTAGTGTTTAGTGTATAGGGTTTAGGGTTTAGGATAATGGTTTAACATTTAGGTTTTAGGGTTTGAGGTTTTGGGTTTAGGGTTAAGGGTTTAAGGTTTTGGGTCTGGGGTTTTGGGTTTTGGGCCAGGGTTTAAGGATTAGGGGTTTCGTGTTTAAGGTTTGGGTTTTACGTTTTAGGGTTTAGGGTTTAGGGTTTCGGGTTTAGGGATTAGGGTTTAGAATTTATGGTTTCGGTTTTAGGGTTTTGCACTTAGTTTTTAAGGAATAGGGTTTTGGGGTGGTTTAGGGTGTAGGTATTAGGATTTTGGTTTTAGGGTTTAGGGTTAAGGGTTTATGGTTTAGGTTTAGGGATTAGGGTTTTATGGTTTAGGGTTTAGTGTATTGGGTGTAGGGTTTAGGGTTTAGGTTTTAAGGTTTAGGGTTTCATGTTTAAGGTTTAGGGTTAAGGGATTAGGGTGTATAGTTTAGGGTTTGGCGTTTAAGGTTTGGGGTTTAGGGTTTTGTGTTTAGGTTTTAGGGGTTCGGGTGTAGGGTATAGGGTGTGGGGTTTAGGGTTAATTTTTTAGGGTTTAGGGTTTATGGTTTAGGGTTTAGGTTTCTGGGTTTGGGGATTAGGGTGTAGGGTTTAGGGTTAGGGTTTAGGGTTTGGGGTTTGGGGTTTAGTGTTTGGGGTTTAGGTTTTTGGGTTTAGTGTTTAAGCTTTAGGGTTTAGGGATTAGGGTTTTGGGTTTAAGGTGTAGGGCTTTAGGGCTTCAAGTTTAAGGTTATGGGTTTGTGATTTAGGGTCTAGGGTTTAGGGATTTTTGGTTTTGGGTTTATGGTTCAAGGTGTTAGGATTTTAGTTTAGGGTTTAGGGTTTTTGGTTTATGGTTTAGGGATTAGGGTTTAGGGTTTAGGGTTTAGGGTGTAGGATTTAGGATCTCGGGTTTAGGGCTTTGGGTATAGGGTTTAGGGTTGTTCAGGGTTTAAGAATTAGTGTTTAGGTTTTAGGGTTTAGCGTTTAGGGGCGTTTAGGGTTTAGGATTAAGGGTTAGGGTATAGTTCTTTATGGTTTAGGGTTTTAGGGTTAGGTGTTTAATGTTTAGGTATTGGGGTTTAGGGTTCAAGGGTTTAGGATATAGGGTTTACGGCATAGGCTATCGGTTTTAGGCTTCAAGGTTAAGGGTTTAGGGTTAAGGGTTTTGGGTTTTGGGTTTTAGGTTTGGGGACTAGGGTTTAGGGTTTTGGGTTTTGGGTTTGGGGACTAGGGTTTAGGGTTTAAGGTTAGGGTTTTGGGTTTAGCATATAGGGCTTTAAAGTTTAGGGTTTTTTTAGGGTTTATGGCTTAGGGTTTAGGTTTTAGGGTTTAGGGTTAAGGGTATAGGGTATTTGGAATAGAGTTTAGGGTTTAGGGTTAAGGTATTATGGCTTAGGGTTTAGGGTTAGGGTATAGTTCTTTAGGGTTTAGGGTTTAGGTTTAGGTGTTCAATATTTAGGTATTAAGGTTTAGTGTTTAGGGTTTTTGGATTTAGGGTTTAGGGTTTAGGGTTTAAGGTTTAGGACTTAGGCTATATGTTTTAGGTTTTAAGGTTTAGGTTTAGGGTTAAGGGTTTTGATTTTGCGGATTAGCGTTTAGGGTTTAGGGTTTAGAGTTTAGGGGGAGGGTTTAGGGTTTAGGATAACGGTTTACCATCCAGGTTTTAGGGTTTAGGGTTTTGGGTTTAGTGTTGAGGATTTGGGGTTTTGGTTTTGGGTTTAGGGTTAAGGGTCTAAGGTTTAGGGTTTTGGGTATAGGGTTTAGTATTTAGAGATTAGGGTTTAGGGGTTAGGGTTTTAGGTTTAGGGTTTAGAGTTTATGGTTTTGGGTTTATTGCTTAGGGTTTATGATTTATTGTTTAGGGTTTTGGGCTTAAGGTTTAAGGATTAGGGATTTTGGGTTTAGGGTTTTGGTTTTAAGATTTAACGTATAGGGTTTAGGGATTCGGGTTTAAGCTTTAGGGTTTAGGGTTTATGGTTTTGGTTTTAGTGTTTAAGGTTTAGTGTTTAGGGATTAGGGTTTTGGATTTAATGTTTAGGGTTTGGGGTTTAGGCTTCAGAAATTTGGGCTTAGGGTTTAGGTTTTGGGTTAACGGATTAGGTTTTAAAGTTTTGGATTTAGTGTTTGTGTTTAGGTTTTTGGATTTTGGGTTCATGGTTTAGGGTTTAGGGTTTAGGGCTTAGGGCTTAGGGTTTTGGATTTTCGGTCTAGTGTTTAGAGTTTAGAGTTTAGGAGTTAGTGTTTTGGGCTTAGGGTTTAGGGTTTTGGGTTTTGGTTTAGGGACTAGGGTTTAGGGTTTAGGGTTTAGGATTCAGGGTATAGGGTTTAGGATCTAGGGTTTTAGGGTTTAGGGTTTTATGTTTAGTATTTTGCGTTTAGGTTTTAGGGTAAACAGCGTTAGGGTTTAGGTTTTAGTATTAGGGTTTAGGGTGTAGTGTTTAGGGTTTAGGGTTTACAGTTTAGGAAATGGTTTAGCATTCAGGTTTTAGGGTTGAGGGTTTAGGGTTTAGGGTTTTAGGTTTTGGGTTTTGGGTTTTGGATTTAGTGTTTTGAGTTTAGGGTTTAGCAGTTAGTGTTTTGGGTTTAGGGTCCAAGGTTTAGGCTTTTAGGCCAAGGGTTTAAGGATAATGGTTTTCGTGTTTAAGGTTTTGGTTTTAGGTTTTAGGTTTTAGGTTTTAGGGTTTAGGGTTTAGGGTTTAGGGTTTCGGGTAGTTAATTAAGAAGTATATATATAGCATTTATGATTTTCTTTTCTTTTTCATTTATGACACTCGTACGTTGGTGAGGATAGTAAAGAGGAGAAAGAAAGGAAAGGAAAGAAGAAGAGAAAAGAAGGAAGAGGAAGAAGTGATGGATTTTAGCGGCGCCGAGGCTTGATCTCCCCATTCCGGCGCCGGAAGAGTGATCTTCAACACTAGATCTACATTTAGAGGTAAGCAAAGTTGGGTTCCTTAAACATTCACCATACCCACGCATAAGCCCTTGATTCGAGTAGGGTTTCTTGAGATCTTGTAAATCCCCTTTGAAATGATGAATCTAAGGTTTAATAGATGATTTATGTGTTGATCTTGAAGGATTTGAAGAAGTATTTACAAGGTTGGAGAAGCATTGTGGATTTGAAGTGATTTTGGGGTTTTGAAGGTGTTCTTGAGCAAAGAAGGTAAGATGGCTTCCCATTCCTTAAATCTAACCTAGATCTAGGTTAGAACCATCCTATAAGATATTGAAAGTATGAAGAATGGGTTTGGAAAAGCCCCATTTGAATCCCCAAAGAATGGAGGAAGTTGGGAGAAACAACAGTTTTCCCGCCAAGACCAGT
>NW_024870523.1:15509-15627 GCF_013358625.1 Macadamia integrifolia | reverse complement strand
AGATTTATAGCTCAGTTGACTATAATCTGTGAACCAATTTTCAAGCTACTGAAGAAGGATCTGCCCACGAAATGGAACGACCAATGCTAACAAGCCTTTGACATGATCAAGGAGTACC
>NW_024870523.1:0-13695 GCF_013358625.1 Macadamia integrifolia | reverse complement strand
CGCCATTTGGCATGTAACGCCATTAGGTATCTGTCATTCACCTATGGTATGTCCATTCTTATCCAGGATTCTATCCCCTAAAAGAAATTTGCCACCCAGCACTAGTTTATCAAGGCCAATTTATTCTCCACCCTTGATCAGTCAAAGTTAAAAAAAAAAAAAAGAAGAGCTTAATGCAACAGTGGTAAAGGCTTTTTTGAATCATTAGCTAATTAGTAATGCTTTGATGAATCATCATATCTCGTTGTTTGTATTGGATTTAGGAAAATTCATGGGCTCGTTGGATAAGAAGTTGAGGAAATGGACCTTAGACATAAATATGAGAGCACCAGAATTATTGGAATCCATCAATGTGTCATTTCTTGGCCAAGTTGGGTGTGTGAAGCTGCATCACCTATTACTCGAATAGGTGCCACAACACTGGGATGCCGACCTGCATGTATTTCGGTTTGGATTAGTGGAGATTTTCCCAACTCTTGAAGATTTTGGATTTATATGCTATCTCCACCCAAAGGCAATTTGTTCCAACCCTCTTTGAAGAAAGATTGCTTAGAGGAAATCCAAGATTTCTTCGGATGGAAAGAAGAAGAAGCAAAGTAGTTTGTCAGGTATGGGAAGATCGACATTCTAAAGGTGGATCAGATCTTCATCCAATATCTACCAATGGGAGGAATCCATCAACAGCGATCCCTGGATGCTTATTTACTTTGCATGATAGCTAGTTATGTTCTCCACACTCTCGGGCATGGTGCACCATCTATTCTGATTGAGGTAATAAAACAATTAAAGAAAGGAGGTGACATCGTCCCTACGGTTCTTGCAAAAACATTCAAGGGATTTGATGACATGAGCTATGGCCATAGATTCTGACTAGATCATTATTGGGGAAGTCCTACTATTTTTCAAATTTGGCTCCTCGAAAAATTGAAGCTCACTATACCATTAAGGGGAAGCCCACTTAGAGTTTTTTATTACCGGGATAAGAGAGAAGTTCCAGAATTCAACCTTATCACCGATTGGGGAATAGTACCTACAGGAAAGGACTATGTAGGATGTCATATGGAGGTGCCTAGGGAAGCCACAAGAAGACTTTCTTATGAAGACCCCTGACACAACTATGTCAAATTGATGGGATTGGCTCACATGTCCTTTTATTTGCCTATGTACATCAGTCGACAATATGGGCTCCAGGAGACGGACCCAGAAGAGTTAGTGGACTTTCACCTCAAGATCTGTCTCCCCACCTTGTTATTCACCTATCCCATCTATGGTAGGAAGGTGGTCCCCCTTTTCATATAACTCACTTAGTAATGGAATGAGGAAGTATTTGGATTTTCGTGTTCTCCCGATTGTTCTAATTATGACTTGAGTTATGGAATTGACTGTGCCTAAGCATTGCAACCAAAAAAAAAGAGAAAAAAGATTTTCTTAATGCCAAAAGTAAGTTTTCTTAGACATGCTAAAATAAATAATGAACAAACAAGGGGAGGGAAAAAGAAAAAAAATGAAAATATCCATCTGTTTGTGTTTACAGGAAATACATGAACAAGTCCCTATGGGTCAGAAGCCATCATCTGAGCCGTACTCTGAACCATCCTCATTAAGCACCGAGGAGTCCACAGATACTACTCCAACTTGCTCCAGCCTCTGGGTCAGGTCCTCAATCAGTGCACCCTACCAAGAAATCTTCTAATCCTTGGCAACTATCACCTTGCACAGGCCATAGTGCATCTCCTAATCTCAGCATAGACCTCCAGGAACACCTAAAAAAGAGCATATCAGCCAAAGAAAGTCAAGATCTAATTGGAAAATGGTCAAATACTCACATAATCATAAAGAACAGGCAGCCTAAGGGAAGCGTCTACATGTTTGACTCCAGAAGATGAGGGAGACTGGGGTTGGCTGCGTTCGAATAGATCCAGGTAGGGAAGCCACAAAAGGAGACGTTAGCAACCTTGAGAGACCCGTAAGCACTGGTAGAGGGCTCTGTTTGTGAAGGATTGGTAGCACTGGTATGCGACCGAATAGTAGAAGGATCTACATGTCTCACTCTCCCCAAAACACGAAAGAATCTACAGGAAATACTCAAGAAAGGGCAACACACCACTGGACCATTGGGCCCGAGAAGGGTGCACATTGTCTTCTCCTCCAGGAAGGCTTCATAGTCCCTATCCGGGTCAAGAAAGGAGTCCACCCATACCCCTTAGCCAAATACCTCATCTCGTCTATAGGAACAATCTCAGGACAATGTATAGTGGATGGAGGAAGACCGAGAGAAGGGCATGGATCGATATCTGACCACTAGGGTACTACTCTCTCTTAAGTACCACATGCCCTGGAAAAGGACTCGATTCTCAGACAATTGATGAGCCAAGGCGACTCTCTTGGAATCCGAAAACATAAGGTTAAGGAATGGTCTCCAAGTAACCTGCACAACCAAGGAAGGGTAAGAACAACATCAGGCAAATAGAATTTCAGTGTTAGACATGGCATACCTCAGTGAGATCGTTCAAAAGAGAACGAGCAGTGGTCCCCGGAGGATGGCATCGGGCCTGAACCACCTGGTTTTCTCCCCACTTTGTGGATAAGGGGAAGAAGAATGTCTCAGGATCCCTCAGTTTAGGGGCTATTGTTCCCATGTGCTCAAAACACCAGGGCTGTTTCAAGAAATCAAAGTAAGAAAGTGCAGACCAAATGACTAAAAGAAAGTAGATATGAGAAGGAAAGTTACCTAGATAATATAGCCTGCCCCCTTGAGGCCCCTATCTCCATAGGACAACAGGTCCAGGGACCATAGGAGATATGCATAGGTGGCCCTGCCCCAGTCCCAGGAATCTACTATGTGGAGATCTTTGAGGAAGTACACCAGGCGGATATCTACTCCCCCTCGAAGGTCACTGAAGAGGCACTAACCCACGGCAAACAGCAGAAAGGAATGTGCTATTTGAGACATGTTGCCTGGATTCTTCCCCAGGCCAACTTTCCACCATCGGACACTGATCTCCCTTAGGCGGATGCATGTCTTGCCGGCTTCAATGGTGATATTAGTCAGATTTACAAACTCCCTGGCAGTCAGAAATCCTGCGGGTAGGGTCATGGATCTACCCCCAAATGGAATGCCTATCAAAGCATAGAAGCACATAGGTGTAATGGTGATCTCGCCAACAGGAAGGTGGAAAGTGTGAGTACTCGGCCACCACCACTCCATCATGGCCCCCACCAATGCCAGACTAAACTTTCTGGTCTTTATAAGGGCCAGCCGGCACAGGTAGGTATCATCAACCATCTCCTTCACCCTGTGATGGAACATCCTATGCCAGGACTGAACCATGTTCAGATGGCCATAGGAGGCCAAGGTAGGTGGTTCCTTCCCCTCATGCTAATGGAAATAAAAAGAAAATAATAATAATAATAATAAATAAATAAAAAGCAGTAAAAACAAAAAATAATACGATAAAAAAAAAAAAGAGAGAACAATAAAATATGATCAAAATAATGAATGAAATATAAAGACTTACCTAGGAACCCCATATGGAGTTACAGATGTGATTCCGGGTGTTGTGAAGAGTCTGCCCGGAATACTAGTCTGCTAGGCCCTCATCCCTATGAGAAGGAATGCTGCAACTCTCGAGCTGGACCTCTCCCAAAGTCTTTCTCTTCCTCCTTTCAGTCATATTTTCAAAAACTATAAAAGCCCTAGAAAATTTTCAAAATTATAAAAGCCCCAAAAACTTTCCTAAATTATAAGAAGCCCCAGAAAGTTTCCCAATTTGCACAAAAAGTCCCCAAGAATATCAAATTCTCCAAATAACTTCTCCTTCAAGAACAAGATGAAGATCTTCAAGAACAAAGTGATAAACTCCAAAAACAAGAAGGAAAATTCGAAGGATAACCAGAGAGTTCTAGGAACTCGCTTCACCCAGAAAAGCTAAAATGAAGAATGAATAGGGGAGAGGGCCCATTTAAAAAAAAACATTATTATTTTGGGATTCCAATTCAGAAGTCCAAATTCAATTCAAAGAACCAAAGAATTAAAAGATTCCAAATCAAGCATCAAAATTCAAAATTCAAATAAAAAATGCAAATCAATTGTTATTGTCTTTTACATGATGGAAAGAGCAGTGAGTTTCTTTCATATAATTGACAATGCCAGATCCCGGTTCAAAAGAGCTCACCTAAAAGCCAGATAGACCAGCCTAGTTCAAAAAAACCGACCTGAAAGACCATATGGTCCAGATTGGTTCGAAAGAACCAGCCTGGAGACCAAAATTCCCTGAACTGTCACATGTGAAGCCCAACTAAGAAAAATCAAAGAATCAAGTGTTTTACCTATTACAGGATTGGAAAATCAACGAATTCCTCTCTTATAACCTTCGATCCTAGATAGTCCTGATTGGGTCAAAGGACTTAGCCTGGAGACCAAAATTCCCTGAACTTGCACATATGAAGCCCAACTAAGGAAAATCAAAGATCAAAGTACTAACATTTTTTTGCAGAATTGGAAGGGCAGAGAATTCCTTTTCACAATTGGCAGCCCCAGGTAAGTCCTCAACTTTAAAGTAGTTAGGAGATATTATCTGTTGCATTTCTCAATTCTATCATAATTGAGCAAGATGATGGCAGTACATGCTTCGGGTGAAAAAATGTGGTCATTCTTTTCTTTGCTCTTCGGCCATTGGCATAGGCCTCAGCCAAAGAGGGGTATTCTGCAGACACCCAATTTTGCCACCCTCCCATGGCTATGATGAAATATGGATCTTGGGTGCGACTTTCAAGTTCTGACCAATAGAGATGCTGATAAAAATAGTCCCGGACCAGAAACCCTAGAAATCCTCGTGTGGGAGAGAAGGGGGTCCAATTTTGGTTTTTATATACAAAAGAATCCGATCAAGATGACATACAGATGGATAATGCTTGGAAATATGATTTCGATGATATATGGTATGCCAAAATCAAAATATCGGACTGCCTGCAATCATCCCTAGAAAATCACATTTTTTTCACGCGCATGTTGCTGACACCGACCAGCCAGCCAGCTAGCCCAACCTAGCCTACATGCATAGTCTGGGTGCCCCTGCTGAATAGTCTGCCTACCACCTCCGCATAGCATGCGTGCCCCCACCGCATGCTGCGTGCCCCTGCTACACAGAATGCGCACCCCCACTGGACGCTGTGTGTGCCCTTGCTCATGGCCACGCACACCTTACCTGCACCTTGCGCATGTTGTCTGCACATCCATGCATGCACGTGCCCACTGTCCATGCCCACACCACCTCGGCCATTACCCGCACATAATTAAGGTGGTCACTCAGTTTTCTCTTAATGCATTCATTAACCCTGTTGATGAAGTTATTTTTGGGGAGTCTGGTAGTGCAAGCATATCCATCCAATTGTACCTGTCCGTCCATCCTTCATTTGGGTTATATACCGAACCTTGAGAATGGGATTGGTATAAGGGTGATGAGGGGTATGAAGATGATGTAATATGAAAGGTAGGATATGAAGATTTGGGGTGATAGGATGAGAAAATCCCCTCTCCTTTATGGTGGGGGGAAGGTTGATGATATGATGGAGGTTGGTAATATGGTAAGATAAATTCTTCTGTTGATGAGGAAGGATGAACAGTGGGAGCCCGATCTTTTGATTCTTCTTTTGATGGATCTCTTCTTTTGGGAGTCCTCATGGCTATAGCCCTTTATTCATGATTTTCCTGTAAGCACGGGTATTTATGTGATTCTTCGGAGCTCTGGGTACAATGAGTTGAGAGGGATCACACTCTATGGCTTCTCCATCTAATTGTTCACATGATCGGGAAGTGGATTGGTATTGACATTAGGAAGTTGCTTCACCTTGACCTCAATGGTTCCATTGTCTACCAAGTCCTGAATTACATGTTGCAAACCCAAGCATCTTTCAGTGCTGTGCCCCTTTTGGGTGTGGTCAGCACAATATTCATGGTCCCTATACCAAGCTGGAGGAGGGTTGCTAATCACTCTTGGAGTCACTGTCCCTAGCAATCCTTGTTTCTTTAACTTCTCATACACCGCTACACGGGCATTTCCAAATCAGAAAACTGCCTTCTTGGACGAGGGGCCTTCTGGGAGGGTGCATCTGCTTATATTGCAAATAGTTGTGAAGAAGTGGATGGTGAGACTGACTACTGAACTGTGCCTACCACATTAGTTTCCGAACCCTTTCTGCGTCTGACTCTGGTGTTCTTCCCTGCATCTTGGGAGGATCCTTGATACTGAGCTTCCCTAAGGATTCTGTTTTCCACACGTGTGTCGGTGGCTATTAGGGCATCAAAAGTTTATAAATGTTGATAGTAGAGGACATCCTAATAAGGCTTTGATAAGTTTTCTATCAACATCTCCACTTGCTCTGCTTCTGAAGGTTGATCTGCCATCTTTGCAGCTTTATCCCTAGACCTCATCAAGAAGGTGGTGAATCCTTCTCTAGGATGCTATCTCAACATCTCAAGCTTTGAATGTTTCACAACCACATCGATATTTTATGATACTATTTGGTGAAAGTTTTCACCACTGTTGTCCAATTCTGAGTTTGGGATGACTCCAATTGATTGAGCCACCTTAATACTGGTCATGATAGGATTAACATGAAGGCTTGCCCCATCTGGTTGTCTGTAAGTCACCACGACTTGGCGATGCTGAGGAAGACCTTGAGATGAGCCTTGGGATCTCTTGACCCATCAAACTTGTTGGTCTGCCCCTTGAATTTCTCGAGAATCCTTACCCTGAAAAAGAAACTCATTTCATCTGAATCCATTGTTTGATTGTCTGAACTCTTCCCCGTTTAGAGCATATTTTCCAATTCTTCTAACTACTCTCTAACTTTTCTCTCTCTCCATTTCTGGAGATTCCATCCGGACATGTGCTGCAAATTCCTCTTCCTCATCTTCAATCACTACCCTGGGAGGAGGGACCCAAAAGTAGGTTCCTCCTTGACCATTTGGACAAGTAGGTGAGACTCCTCTTTGACCGATTGGCCTAACTTGCTCTGGTTCTCCTGAGTTAACTCGGGAAGAGTTCCCTCGCTGACCCGTAGGTCCGTTCTGATCCAACTCTCCAGTAGCTTGTGCTGGTTCAGCCTAGGAGGGTTTTGGAGTGCATTCAGTATCTGGGCTATTCCTCTCTTAACTTTGGTCATTTATGTCTGCAAGGTCTCTACAGGATGGACCCATGCTTGTTCAGGAAATTCAGAATCGTGTGGATCCATGCTAATCGGGTTATAATCACTTAGCGATAAACAATCTCAGAGAGACGACGGGGGTGATGCTGGACTTAGACGAGTCAACCGATTACCTTAACGTGTCTAAATGGACCACAGAGAATACTTGAAGTGTGGAATTATGCATGAACCAAAAGTGGTTTATTTTAGAATTCTTGAATTCCAACCCCTTGTTCACATATTCACTAGATTAACAACTAATGATCCATCCAAAGTTAGTCCGCTTAATGATAGGGAGTGGATAGGGGTTGATGGCCCTACTCCACTCAATGTCATAAGCGGGAAATTCATACAAATGGCTTGTCGAGAATATTCCTATGAGACATTTCATGTAATAAAGTCATGCTTTCCTTATTCTTTTTCCCACTAGGTGTCCTTCCTCCTGATTTTCTTAGGACTTCTTGGGACTTTATGTTACTCTGATGGGATTGCCCCTGAGTCATGTATTTGGACATTTTTCCTAGGGAGGAGGGACACCTTTTATCTAAAACCCACTTAAGAAAGCAATTCTTTAAGACGGAAATATAATGTCAGAAAATTCATTTTCAAGACTACAAATAAGTTCTATAGTTAGCATGTGGAGCTCCCAGCTTCTCCATCTATTTTCTATATGATGTTGAGTATGCAGTTGATGCAATAGGACTGACAAAGCTTCCTTGATAGGATCTATATATATAAGGTACATGATCCTTTTGATGTACTCGCAGGTACGAGATCAAGGGGGTGACTTCCTTGCCCATTACTTGTGACTACACATGAGGTTAAGCAACTAACCATGGGGTGGTGGAACCGTGAGTGATTGTGTGCAAAAGTGAAATGTGGGAATACCATTATCCGATCTCAGAATGTCCTAAAGTGCACTGACCTCCCTGAGGGTGCTGGCATAATTACGAACATCCTCTTTAATAATACCGTACACCCTTATATAGGAAGTGGGTATTGTTTGCTCTCAGAGTACTCACAATGGCATGCATTGACCTCCCCAAGGGTGCGGGCATGAAAGAGAGTCCCTCGTCAAATGATTTCACTTCGAGCATGATGCATGATGTGGTTAGTGAATATAATTACAAATATGGGGTTAGCCAAACAAGTTTTCAAACAAATGTGGTGAAAAATGTTCTTGCATTTAATGGTAGCATCTACAGTCGGAAGCTTGACGTTTATCCCCAGTGGAGTCGCCACTATGAGGGTAGCGGCCGAAAGATGAGATATTTCTCTTCCCCTTTCAGGGGAAAAAAGACTTGCATCCATTCCATCCTCTCTCGTCTCTTTCTCTTTCATGAGGGAGGGGTGCGTAATGTGCACTTTGTTTGTGGGTCCCACACCACTGTACCCCCGCTCGGAGATATGTGGGGACCTATTTCACAAGAGTGTAAAGTTCATCATTCAAGACAGGGATTTGATGATGGTCCAATACGGGGATCGGGGCCATGCAAAAGGGGTTCAGAGTCGCCACCTAGGATTATGGGCCTAGGACCCTAGGGTGGGCCCAATTCCTGAGAAAAGGACCCCATAATTGGTCTGGTCCAGAGATTTAGGGTAAGTGTTAGGTTACAAAATTGGGAAAGTGTTAGGCACCTAATCTGCTTGGTTCAACCGGTCTTCCTACTAGATGCTTAAGAATGAACATTTTTCATAATTATTCCTATTCTGTATGCATGGCTAAGTTATCACACATATGTACATTGACTGAATTTAAATGATTATATATACTAAAATAAGGTTAATATAAAGTCTACATTATGCTAATTTAGGTAAGAAATTATATCTGAGCTTGACCCCTGTTTTGGGTCAAGAGGGGTGGATCCCCTGGTTGATGCTAGTACAAACTGGTTTCTGGATTCTCTTGGCTCTTGAAAAGATGGTCTTGACCTTCAACTTCCTTTCTTGAGAGATACTAACTGTGATGATATTCGGACAGAGTTCTAGGAATAGTTACTTTCGGATTTGAATTCGGACAGAGCTTTGACTAGGGAAGGCTATTTTCAGATTTGGATTCGGACAGGGCTTCGGCTAGGAAGGCTATTTCTAGGCTTAGGATGAAGTGGCACTCTGATAGAGATTTCGCTAGGGATAGGCTATGGGAGGGCTAGGCTGAGGTGGCACTCCGATAGAGCTTCCACAGGGAATGGCTATTTCTGAAAAGAGTCTAGGGGCACTCGGGCAGAGCTTCCACTGGGAATGACTATTTTTAAAAGAAATGGATTGATGATCCCCAAAGCCCCGAAGAACACTTTGAAGATCCGAATAGAACTCTGGATCTTGACAAAGATCTCTTCGTAGAATCAAAGAACCTCAAGGGAGGAGGAATTTCTACTTTTGATAAAAACCAAGAAAACTCGAAGGAAAGAAGCTAAGAACATACTATTTTGGACAAAAAATTGATTGAACTAAAAACTTGGATTGAAGATCTTCAAAGTCCCAAAGAACACTTCGAAGATCTGAACAATATTTCAGATCTTGACGAAGATCACTCCGAAGACCCGAAGAAACTCAAAGGAGGAGGGGAGGATAGAGGATAAAAAGCTTCACTCTCTAAGGGTGGTTGTGATGTTGGTGTGTAAAATCCAAAAGAGGGGGGTATTAATAAGATTTTCGGGCCAATAGAGAGGAGAGAATTTTTAACCAATGGGTAAAAAGTGGGTTTTTGGATTAATAGGAGGTTACGACATAGGTTACGCTAGCAGAGTAGTGCATAAGTGAAAGTGGGTGAAGAGAAAATCTCTTCACCTATTGGGCCAGTGCAACACAAATCCCAACCATTAACGGCGGCACACAAGGATGGGTTGAAGTGCACAGGGCATGACAGGCATGATACATGGGTGGGCAGGCATGGTGCAACGATGGGCAAGCAAGGTGCACAGGCTAGGCAAGCATAGTGCACAGGCTAGGTAGGCACAGTGCATGGGTTGGGCATGTATGGTGCATAGGCTGGGTAGGCACAATGCACGGGCTAGCCTCCAGCTGTGCATGGGCTGGCCAGCACGTGCGCAAGGTGTTCAGCAAAGGGTGTGCAAAGTAGCATGTGAGGGCACGCGTAGTAGCAGGCGGGGGCACGAGCAGCAGCACGCGGGGCACGAGCAACAGCACTCAGGGGCATGTGCAGTGTGAGGGTCATGGCCAAAGGAATGGACTATGCATTCCCATCCTCTCTCCTCTCTCCTCTCTCCTTCTTCACTTTCATGGTGACAAGAGGGGTTCGTGTCGTGGTGTGCTTTGCTCGTGGGCCTCGCACCGCCGTATCACCGCTTGGTGATACGTGGAGGGCTATTTTGCAAGAGCGTAAAATTCATCATTTGAGATGGGGGTTTTGATGATGGTCTAATTTGGGGATCGAGATCATGCAAATGGATTTTAGAATCGACACCTAGTGTTATAGGCCTAGGATCAGGGGGTGGGCCGATTCCTGAGAAAATGGCCTGACATTTGGTTTGGTCCAGAGATTTAGGGTAAGTATCAGGTTATAGAGTTGGGAAGGTTGGGAAGGTGTTAAGCACCCAATCTGCCCGGTTCAGCCAGTCTTCTTGCTAGATGCTTGAGAACGAATATTTTCCACAATTGTTTCCATTCCACATGTATGGCTAAGCTATCACACATATATACATTAATTGGATTCGAACTACTATATACACTAAAACAAGGCACGTATACAGTCTATATTATAATGAGTTGGTTGAGAAATTATACCTGAACTTAACCCCTATTTCAGGTCAATAGGGGTGGGTCCTTGACTAGTACTACTTTATACTGTCTCTTTTGTGTTCTCCTGGCTCAGGGGAAGTTGGTCTTGACCTCTAACTCCTTGCTGATTGTGATGGTATTCGGATAAAGTTTTGACTTGGAACAGTCACTTTTGGGTTTGGATTCGAATAGAGCTTCAGCTAGGAAAGGCTATTTCTGGATTTGGATTCAGATAGAACTTCGGCTAGGAAAGGCTATTTTTGGGCTTTGGATGAGCTGGCTCTTTGGCAGAGCTTCGGCTAAGGAAGGTTATTTTTGGATTTAAGATGAGGTGGCACTCCGACAGAGCTTTCGCTGGGGATAGGCTAAGGGAGGGCTAGGCTGAGGTGGCACTTTGGCAGAGCTTCCGCTAGGAATTACTATTTTTAGAAGGATTTTAGGAACACTTGGATAGGGTTTTGGCTAGGAATGACTATTTCTAAAAAGAAACGAGTTGACCTAAAAATGGATTGAAGAACTCCAAAGTCCCGAAGAACACTTTGAAGGTCCGAATAGAGTTTCGGCTCTTAACAAAGATTTCTTTGTAGACCCAAAGACCTCAAAAGGGGGGTTCTCTCTCAGGAATGCTCAAGAACACTCAAGAACACTCAAGGGATGTGGTGGCTCAAGAACATACTATTTTTTTTACTAAAAACTAGATCTAACTAAGAATTTGGATTGAAGATCTTCAAGATCTCGAAGAACACTTCGAAGATCCGAATGAATTTTCAGATCTTGACGAAGATTGCTCAAAAGATCAGAAGAAAATCAAGAGAGGGAGGGGATGAAAATTTCACTATGAAAGAGTAAAGGGGGATTCTGGTATGTTGGTCTATTTTTTCTAAGGGAGGGGGGGTATTTATAGTTTTTTTTTGCCAAATAGGAGAGGGGGAATCCCTTTATTCAGTTGACGAAAGGGGAGCTCTTACCTAAATTAAGGGATAGGATTTTTGTCCAATGGATAAAGGGAGGACTTTTGTCTAGTGGATAAAGGGGGTTTTCGAAAAAACAGGAGGAGAGAGAAATTTTAACCAAAAAAGGTAATTTTTAGAAAAGCAAGAGGAGAGAGAAACACCAATTCCAGCCATTGACCGTCGCACGGGACCAGGCCAAAGTGCCTAAGGTATGGTTAGTTTAGGCAGGTAGTGCAGGTGATGTCACGGGTGCACGACAGATGGCACGCGAGTAATGGTTGAGGTGGTGCGGGCATAGGCAGCCGGTATGTGCATGCAAGGGTGTGCGGGCAACATGCGCACGGTGCGGGCAACATGCGCACGGTGCAGGCAAGGTGTGCAGGGCCATATAGCAGGGGCACGCACAGCTTACGGTGGGGGAGCATAGCGTGCCGTGGGGGCACACATGTTGTGCTGCAGGGGTGCGTAGCATGAGGCAGGGGCACACATGCTATGTGGCGAGGGCATGCATGTTGTACCACGGGGGCACGCATTCTGTGCGACGGGGGCACGCAAGCTATGCGGTGGGGGTGAGCATCAGGTAGTGGGGGCAAGTAGGCTGTGCGACGGAGGTGCAGAGCATGAGGCAGGGGCATATAAGCTAGGCTGGGCTAGCTGGACTGGCTGGCTGGTCAGTGTGCGCGACATGCGGGAGGAAAAAATTTGATTTTTCAAGGAAGAATGAGGGCAATCGAATTGTTCGATTTTGGCATACCATATATCATTAGAATTTTATTTTCGAGCACTATCCATCTGTACAGTCATCTTGACCAGATTCCTTCATATATAAAAGCTAAAATTGGACCCCCTTTCTCTCCTGCACGAGGGTTTCAGGCCCGGGATTGTTTCTATCAGCATCTCTGTTGATCGAAAGCCAGAAGTTGCGTCCAAGATCCATATTTCATCATAGTCAGGGGTGGATGACAAAATTAGGTGTCTACAGAATGCCCCTCTTTGGCCGAGGCCTATGCCAGCGGTCAAAGGGCAAAGAAAAGAACAACCACATTTTGTCACTCGAAGTATGTACTGCCGTCAACTTGCTCAGTTATGACAGAGTTGAAAAATGCAATAGATAATATCTCCTAACTACTTTAAAGTTGAGAACTTACTTGGGGCTGCCAATTGTGGAAAGGAATTCACTACTCTTCTAATCCTGCAAAAAATGTTAGTACTTTGATCTTTGATTTTCCTTAGCTAGGCTTCACATGTGCCAGTTCAAGGAATTTTGGTCTCCAAGTTGGACTTTCTAGGATCGAAGATTATAAGAGAGAAATTTGCTACTTTTTCAATCCGGTAATAGGTAGAACACTTGATTCTTTGATTTTCCTTAGCTGGGCTTCACATGTGCTAGTTAAGGGAATTTTGGTGTCCAGGCTGGTTCTTTCGAACCAATCTGGACCATATAGTCTTTTAGGTCGAACCAGGCTGGTCTATCTAGTTTTCCAAGAGGGTTCTTTTGAACTGAGCTGGGCTATTTTGCCTTGTCAATTACATGAAATAAACTCGCTGCTCTTTCCACCTTGTAAAAGACAATAACAATTGATTTGGATTTTTTATTTGAATTTTATGCTTGATTTGGAATCTTTTAATTCTTGCTTTTGATTTGGAATTTTGTTCATTGATTTGGTTTGAATTTTGATGCTTGATTTGGAATCTTTTAATTCTTTGGTTCTTCTTTGAATTGAATTTGGATTTCTGAATTGGACTCCCAAAATAATAATTTTTTTTTTTATAAAATGGGCCCTCTCCCCCTGTTCATTCTTCATTTTAGCTT
>NW_024870522.1:278342-286985 GCF_013358625.1 Macadamia integrifolia | reverse complement strand
TCCTTATAATTAATGTAGCCCAAGTGGGAGATTGTTGGATTTATGGGCTAAATTAATTATTCGGGTTGATTAAATGGGTGAGAGTCAAATTGCATGAACCGGTTCGGTCCACTCTCAAGCTTAGGGATATGCTGGCTCAACCCATTGTAGTTTAGGGTTTTGAGTGCAGGACAATATTATAAATACTAGGTTTTGGGTCCCTACAGTCATTATTCACTCTTCTCCACTTTACCACTAAAGTGAGAGAACCAAGGAGGTTTAAGGGGCTGTAGAAGATCTATAGCCAAGCCAAGAGAGCGAAAGTGGGAGTAACCAATATCAATCTTCTTCAACATACTTGGTGAAAGGTACAAATAGATCCTCTATAATTTTATTAGATTCGTGTTCTTGTTTTTCCTGTGTGGTTCCCATAGGGAGTTCTAACACCTCTACTGCATACCAATAGAACATAACATATTAGAGAAAAAAAATATATGTTATTTGCAAACGCAGGGGTTTACCTGTAGCCGATTGGTGTGGGAAAACGAAGCTGCACAGATAGAGCTTCGCGACCAAACAGACAAAGCTTCGGCGTGCAAGGAGTACTTAAACCCAGAAAAAAATAGAGTATCAACGACTTTCTTCTTGAGCAGGGAGAGAAAGAGAGAGAGAGAGACAGAGAGAGAGAGAGAGATCAACTCAACGGTATGTCTGTTACTTCACCTTCGCGAGAGAGAAAGACAACTAGGGTTTTTCCTTCGTAAGCAGAGAGAACTTCTTGAGAGCAACCTTGGCCGGTTTGAGCTTGGATGAAACCCCGCTAGATTTTTTTCCTTCGTGAGCAGAGAGAGGTGTGAGAGACGGTGAGACTGTGGCAAGGGTGAGAGAGAGCGAGAGAGTCATGCGAGAGATTGCATAACAGCGAGAGTTTCTATCTGTTTTGATTCAAACAGAGCCCGGTCCGGTTTGGTTCAAATGAGTGGATCGATTCATCCAACCTCAAACCGGCTTGGCATGAGTTTGAACACTAGCCCAATATTGACCGTTCAACAAAAATAGGACACGTATCGTCTTCTGCAAGGTGCAAAACAAAGAAATGCAAGATTTAAGAAAAACAGAAGATTTTTATCCCTTTGCAAACCAAGAACATGACAATTCTTCAAACAAAATTCCACTTGGCTGGCTTGAGAAACCAAAGCTTGCCTCTTTTGGATATTTCCCCCTTTAATAGTAGAATTTGGGTCAAACTAAACAAATGTGGGAGTTTTAAAGCTGGAGGGCTTGGTGAAACCTTATCAAGATGAACACTCGTCATCTCCGCAACCTCATCAATGTGATTTTCTTGTTTTGTAAGAAGAACTATCATAAGGTACAACCATGTGTCGTAAGAAGAGCTGGATGCTTTTACCACAAATTTATACATGGGACCGATATAGTATATATGAGTTGCATTTGAGTCTTTAGCTCAAATAGGTAGAGCACTTGGGGATTCCCCAAGGGATGGTGGTTCGAATCCATCAAGACTTATTGATTTTTCTTACGTATAAATTTATGAATTCCAATGCCATTAGTGCAAATGACAGTTGTCATGTATGTAACATTGTGGAATTGAAAATATGGTCAAATTTGTTGAGTCCCGATAGTCTAACTCAAATATGTAAAATTATCAAAATGCCCCTAGACCTTTTCGATGATGCATTTTCCTTATACGGAATTGAAAAGAAAAATAAATCAAAGCGTTGGAAAGATTGTATTTTTGTTGTATTGTTACATGGAGAAAATCTCTTTAAAAAAATTCATCTGGAATCGCGAAACTGCCTTCGATTGACACAAAACTATATTTTGACCGTAGATGTCGTAACTTCTTCATACCGTATCAGAATGTGACTAAATCATAAACTTTGGATCAGATGAATTACAATCTATCATTTTTATGAGAAACGATCTTCCAAAAATGTCATTTTCACTACCGAAAATGCCCCCTGCTGTAATTAGGCCAAATTTACCAGTTTTGACCCTAAAACCCGCACCACCTACTATAGATGTATCAATTCATTCCGTGCATACCTTATGGCTATGTTATGTCATCGCTATCACATCATCACTTTCGATCATGTCACCTAAATTGTCCACATCATCACTGCCACGAGGTTGGGTTGTCAACAAGGACAACCATAAAACAACAAGATCCACTCGAATCGGGCACTCTGATCAGTCCCCCTTGTGTAAAAATAGATTTATGTGATAAGTGGTCAGCAAATTAAAAAAATATGGGTGCAATTCTTTTTAAAAATTAATCTGTGTGTACTTTGGACAATACCTCTTGTCGGCATGTCAATGCATATGACTCTAGCTGAACCTAGATAAGGGCAAGGTGATTTACAATCAGCCTTGCCTTACAATTGTCGTCAGAACAAAAAACCATGGCTAGTTGAATAGAACTACTATTATTAAAACATGGGACAACATGTGGCCTCCTCCTGAACTTAGATGCATCATCACAATGGTGCTCAAGATTCCTTAAAAAAGGAGCTGCCATGGTCAATTAGGGCCAACCTGGCTCAATCAGGATCAATAAAGATCGGGCTGGGTTGGGTCGAGCTCGATAGGGATCGGCTCAAGCCTGGCTGAATTAATAGACCTAGTGACACCTTTAATAAACCGTATGTAGACCAAACCAATCTATGTATATATATTTGAAAACTGAAACTAACATATTAACAATACAGTAATGGAGCCAATAACCATGCAGTCAAGAGGAACATTTTCTAAGGTTACTCTAACCTAGTTCCAACGTTATGATTCACATGGATATGGTATTTTTTATTTTTCAAAGCTAGCTCAAATATAGTTCATGTATTGTTATGCTTATTATTTTTTTTAAATGTTCTGGAATAATAAAGAAGGCATTGTAGTCGTTGAGATTTGATCGGGTATTTTTTATTAGTTATATTTGACAAGTCAAGCATGTGACATGTGGCAACAAAAATATCATTCTTCAATAAAATTTATAAGAGCCAATGACGTATAATTTTTCCAGGATAATAAAAATGGCGTTGTAATTTTCACTCCAATCAGGCTTTTGGATAGTTCCCTTTAACGATACATCGGCCATATGAGAATTGTCTAATAAACCTGATTATTCAATTGTTTATCCTATAAATGTCAGCGTCGTTTCTTCGCTTGCCTTGTCTTTGGGCATTCCTTGTGTGAGCAGGAAAAGGTTCTTTTCCGCTATTATTTACGTATTGAATACAAAAATCAAAACTAAACCGTTAAGGAACCAAATAAATTCAATTTAAGTATTATTTTCATAACCAAATCAAGAATCAAAATAATCAAACACTCTTTGGAGTTTGGACCCAATTTGAATATCCGACTCTAGACACACACAAGGTAAATTGTACTCAAGGTCTTAAGACTCGTGAACGCTGTCAACCATTATCGATATGAATAGAATCAGTATTGGTAGGGATTGGACGAATATTAATTTTTTTGGACCCAACTTCCAACCGTTTACCACCTATTGAGCCTAAGAATTTTTTTTGAAACATGATTTCGGCGGGGATTGGATGGATTGGGTTTTTTCTATTTTGTTTTATTTTATTTTATTTTATTTTCTAATGATATGTTGGACCATTTACCCTTTAAACAACGGTTTCCCATCTCTATGATTTTATTTTTTATTTTTTTATTTTATTATTATTTTTTTTTTTAAATTTATGTGCAAATGTGATTGAGGGTGTCAATTGGAAACCAAAACCGATTTAATTTGGATTGAGTATAATTTCAGAACCAAGTTGGTTCTCGGTTCGATTTCGGTTCATTTCATCACTCTCTTGAACCAAACCAAAAAACCGAAACAGAGCCGATTGGCACCCTTAAACGTGATGTTTAGGTTTACCACAAATGAAAAAAAAAAAAAAAAAACATCGTGTGGGACTTGGGGGGTGGCTGAGGTTTGAAATAACAATTATAGAATAAAAAAAAAAACAAAATCTGGTAGAAGGGTGCCGGTTTGAAATACTACTTGATGAAGGGTGTGCTGTATTTGCTAAAAAAAAAAAGAAAGAAGAAACTTGGTGTATCACCTTTAATTGCTCTCAATTACCAGTATTGTCTGCTATCTATGTTCATGCGGGAGAAAGAGGGCTCGTGCCTCCCTCCATTACCGTTTTTCTTCTTCTTTATAAGTGACTATTTCCACATTAGTAGTTGATATAGCCAAATTGACCTCTCGGTGGGGGCAATGACACGTGTCGCCTCTGAGACACGTGTCCTCCGCCAGATGAAGGTTCCAAGAAATCACCCACGCTCAAGCACGCTCAATCACTGAGGCACGCTCACAAAATCACGCAGGATCACGTCGTCTGCATGAAGGGAATATTCCCCCCAGAAGGATGGACGTATTCGAGTGGGACTCTAAGAGGGAAGAAGGTGGACCCGAGAAGGACGCTGGGAAGGAAAGGGAAAACCCTAAACCCTATGAGCTATATAAGGGGGGCCGAGAAGAAGGAAGAAGGTAAGCTCTGATACCCTCACCATTACTCCCTTATTGAACTGTGCGGCCAACCCTGACTTGAGCGTTGGAGGACTAACCCCAGACAAAGCTCCAGGCCTCCGTCGTCTGTGTTTGTGTAGGTTCGACTAGCGGGGTATTTTGGCAGCAACAGATTGGCGCCGTCTGTGGGAATCGACGGTAATGGTGGGGAGAACCTACAACCGCAAGAGGACAAGAGCGACGTCCAACATAGGCATGGGGGAAGAACATTCAGGGGAGCTTCCTCCCTCGGCGGAGATAGGACGAGAAAGGGGCAATGACGACCGGGAAGTGTCTGTCAGATACCAGCGTTCAGTTGGATATTCAGTACGTGAAGGCAGTGACCATCAGCCTCCTGCAACCCAGGAGTACGTGACGAGGCAGCAGTTTGAAGACCTCCAGGACAAATATAATCGGATGGCCGAGACCATGAGGGAGGTCTCCAAAGCTGTCTCTTATAAGACCGGTGGAGCACCCCCAGGTCCCCACTTCCAGTTTGAGAGAGCTCGAGATGAAGACCGGAGCAGTACGGGATCGACAAGGGCCGATCGCGACCCTCAGAGCCGAACGAGGGAGAGTCCCGTCCCCTGAGGTAGGACGCAATGCGCCGCCAGAGACCCACATGGGGATCCGCACCAAGGAGACAGACAGAGGCCCGAGGACTCGGGATTAAAGAGAATGATCCTAGATCTGAAGGACGAGATCAGAAAGTGGCAAAAAACCAGACGGGAAACCGCGAGCCCGACCTCACCAATGACACGACCTTAGCTGACGAGGTCATGAGGGACCCGCTCCCGATCGGCTTTCGTCTGCCCAAGTATGACACTTATGATGGGTCAGGGGACCCCGTCGATCACCTGGAAGGCTTTAAGGTCGCCATGCAATTCCATCGGGTCTCGAAAAATATCATGTGTCGTGCCCTCCCACTGACGTTCAGAGGAGTGGCAAGGCTATGGTACAACTGACTACCGACGAAGTTGATCCACAGCTTCAGCGACCTGAGTTACTTCTTTGTGAAGGGATTCTCTAGTAGCCAGCCCCTCCAGAAGACTACGCTGAACCTAACCAACGTCAAACAGCAAGAAGGGGAATCGCTGCGGAACTACATGAAGCGATTCCAACAAGAAAAGATCACAATCAGAGGCCTAGACCCAAAGGAGGAGATCACGGCCCTGTTGGGAGGCGTCAAGGACAAGGAGTTGAAGAGGTCCTTGGCGAAGCATACACCTAGGAACCTGACCGAGCTGAGGGCACGATGCGATAAGTACATCCAGATGGAAGAAACCCTCTAGGCCGATGAAGAAGCAAAAAGGAAGGCGGCAAGGAAGAGGCCCTCAAGGGTTGATGATAAACCCATCGAAGAAGGAAAAAGACGAAAGTCCCAGCGCAGTCGGGCCCCCAGTCCACCAAGGAAGTTTGAGAAGTACGCACCCCTGAACCGAAGGCGAACAGAGGTGTTAATGCAGATAAAAGATTCCCCAGATGCCAGAGCCATGAAGTGGCCAAGAAAGATGGGGCGACACCCCGAGAGACGCAATGTGGACAGATATTGCCACTTCCACAGAGACCATGGCCATGATACCAAGGACTGTTGGCATCTCAAGGGGGAGATAGAATGAATGATCAGAAGGGGATACCTGGGCAGATTCGTAGACCGGGAAAAAGAGGTGGCTCCAGATGGCAATGGCCGGAGGGATAACCATCGGAGAGATGGCGGAGGTCGTTATGAGAGAAGGGGGCTCGCCCGCAGAGGCAATCAAGAACAGCAAAGGAACCAGACACCCGAGGAAGATGAGCGTCGCCCCCGAGAGGAGAATAAGAGCCCGACCAGAGTTATAGCGACCATCTGTGGAGGCCCAGCCGCTGGAGAGAGTTCGGTCTCTGCCAGGAAGGCGAAGGCCTACGCAAGGAGCGTACATGTGGTAGAATGGCCGAACAAAAAGGCAAAGACGGGAACGGTTATCTCCTTCTCAGATGATGATCTGGAAGGGATATAGACCCCGTATGACGATGCCTTGGTTATCACCATGACCATAGCGGATTGCAAAGTAAAGAGGATCTTAGTGGATAACGGCAGTTCAGCTGATATCCTGTTCCTTGAAGCTTTCCGGAAGATGGGCCTAGACGAGGGAAAATTAAAGAAGGTCGAACACCCACTGCAGGGATTCTCCGGCGTCCCAATGAAGGTGGAAGGGTCGATTGAGTTACCGGTAAGAGCTGGCACCGGAGATCGCCAGGTGACGGTCATGATCAACTTCCTGGTGGTGAGCATTACATCGGCGTACAATGTCATACTAGGAAGGGTCGGGTTGAACCTGTTAAAGGCTGTCGTCTCCACTCCCCATCTCAAAATGAAATTCCCCACCAAGAATGGTGTCGGGGAGTGTCGGGGCGATCAGGAGACATCCCGGAGGTGTTACGCCACAACTCTATGGGGAAAAGAAAATGCGGGCGAGGCGCTCCCGATAGAGGATCTACGAGATGATGCCAGTTATCAACGGGGGGAGCCGGCCGAAGATTTAGTACAAGTTGAAGCTGAAGAAGGGGATGACACTCGACAATTTTAGATTGGGGCTACCATGCCAAGGTTGCAGCGAGAAAGACTCGTCTCATTCCTACGGAACAACGCTGACGTATTCACTTGGTTGGCTTCGGATATGCCCGGGATAGATCGAGAGGTGATAGAGCATCATCTAAATGTTAGCCCAATGAAGAAGCCGGTGAAGCAGAAGAAGAGGACGTTTGCCCCCGAAAGACAGAAGAAAATAGACGAGGAAGTAGAGAAGCTATTGAAGGCCTAGTTCATCCCCGAGATCCAGTACCCGGAGTGGATATCTAACGTGGTAATGGCCCCGAAGGCAAACGGGAAGTGGAGGATCTGCATCGACTTCACCGACCTGAATAAGGCCTGCCCGAAGGACGCATACCCCCTGCCGAAGATAGACCTCCTCATCAACGCCACGGTGGGATACGAGGCGCTGAGTTTCATGGACGCATACTCGGGGTATAACCAATTCAAAATGTCCGAGGCCGATGTCCCAAAAACATCCTTCATAACCGAGGGTGGGCTGTACTGCTATGAGGTCATGCCTTTTGGACTAAAGAACGCAGGGGCCACCTATCAAAGGTTGGTGAATAAAATTTTCAAAGGGATGATCGGCAAAACCATAGAAGTATATGTGGACGACATGCTCGTAAAAAGCCTGAAGGCGGAAAGACACATCCAAGACTTGGAAGAGGCGTTCCAGGTGTTGAGACAGTACGGCATGAAGCTGAACCTGGCAAAATGTGCATTCGGAGTAGCCTCAAGAAAGTTCCTCGGCTTCATCATCTCGGAGAGAGGAATTGAAGCCAACCCAGTCAAGATACAAGCCATTCGGGACATGAGGTCACCCCAGAACGTGAAACAAGTCCAGGAGCTGACGGGTCGGGTCACCGCCCTCGGAAGATTCATGTCTCGGTCTGCAGATAGGTGCCTCCCCTTCTTCAAAGCGCTAAAAGGGACCAAAAAGTTTGAGTGGACGGAGGAGTGCGAAAAGTCTTTTGAACAATTGAAGGAATACTTGGCCGCACCCCCGCTGCTGACGAAGCCAAACACCGGGGATACCTTGCATCTGTACCTGGCTGTATTGGCAGTGGCGGTAAGCGCCGTACTGACGAAGGAGGAGGGAAGGCAACAACGGCCAATATACTACGTCAGCCGAACCCTTCTAGATGCCGAGACAAGATACCGAAAGGCAGAGAAAGTGGCGTACGCCCTCGTGACGGTGGCAAGAAAGCTGAGACCATATTTTCAGTCACATACGGTATGCGTACTCACCGAGCAGCCCCTGAAGAAGATACTACAGCGACCAGATATGTCCGGTCGCCTGGTAAATTGGGCCATAGAGTTGGGAGAGTTTGACATCCAGTACAAGCCGAGAACCGTAATTAAAGCACAGGCCCTCGCAGACTTCATAGCGGAGACGACGATCCCCGATGACCCACAGGAATCTACCGAGGAACGAGGAGATGAGGCTTGGACATTGTACGTGGATAGGGCTTCCAACAGCGATGGAAGCGGCGCAGGAATCGTGTTGGTAAGCCCCGAGGGTTTCAAAGTAGAATACGCCCTACGGTTCGAC
>NW_024870522.1:270469-277460 GCF_013358625.1 Macadamia integrifolia | reverse complement strand
TCCCCCAGGTTGTGGTAACGGACAATGGAACTCAGTTTGCCAATCCAACCTTCGACGCGTTCTGTGAGGCCCTCGGCATCAACCACAGGAAAACCTCCGTCGGGTATCCACCGACCAACGGGCAAATAGAAGTAACCAACCGTACGCTACTCCAAGGGATAAAAAAGAGGCTAGATGATGCCAAAGGACTATGGGCAGACGAGTTGCACCACATCCTCTGGGCTTACCGCACTACTGAGAGGTTAGCTACCGGAGAGACACCCTTTATGTTAACATATGGCACTGAAGCTGTACTCCCAGTGGAGATAGGGGCCATTACCCATCGGATTCGGTACTACAACGAAGACGAAAACGACGGAGGGCTCCGGGCGAATCTAGACCTCTTGGAAGAAACCAGAGAGGCTTCGCAAGAAAGGATCGCTGCCTACCAGCAGAGGGTCGCGAGGCACTACAACACTAAAGTTCAGAAGAACGAGTTCAGGCAGGGCGACCTTGTCCTGAGAAGGGTGGAAGTGTCGGACCCAAGACATCAAGGGAAGCTAGATCCAAACTGGGAAGGTCCCTACAGAGTCTCGAGGGTAATATGACCAGGGTCCTATCACCTAGAGACTACGGGGGGAGGAAGGGTACCCCGATCATGGAACTCTCAGAATTTAAGAAAATTCCACCAGTAGTAAAGTGGCGGGCACGCACTCTTGTCATTTGTAGTTCTTTGCAATTATCGCCCTTGTGCACCTTTAAGTTGTAATTCATCTTAAATTCTAGAAGATTTCATTCATGGATAAATACGAAAGCTGGTTTCCGGCAATTGAGACATTCTCCAGGCTGATGACCTTTAACCCTGTTGAAAGGATGACTGAAGGTCCTTGCCTCGGTCAGGGGCCTCAGGCAGAAACCAAGCTACGCAGGACTAGCACCCACACCTCGGTCGAGGCAAGAACAAGGCTGGGCTGACCTGGCTGTGTCCCCCCGTCGACTGGAGCCGAGAGGGAAAACACTTGGTAAACGTTGCTTGGTGATTGTAGGGTCGACCTCCGTCTGACTATCGAAGGGTCGGCCTTCGGCCAAGACCTAGATCCATGCGTCTGACAGGCCCTTCTGCTGGAGCCGAGAGGGAAAAAACTTGGTAAAAATTACTTGATGATTGTAGGACGACCTTCGTCTGACTTTCGAAAGGTCGGCCTTCGGCCAAGTCTCGGGGTCGTGTGTCTAAGAAGGTCAACTAGGGTTCGGCTCTTTGCACCTATCTACGAATTAAAGACAACATTGCTAAGAGGGACAGAAGCGAGATGAGAAAGGACCTATGCATTTATAAAGCCCGAAGGCAAGGATTACAAAACAGGCCCGAAGGCCGTAGTTACATTGAAAGCCCGAAGGCTAATTACATAAGGCCTAAGGCCCGAAACTACGAGAAGCCCGAAGGCTGATTACATAACAAAAGGGGGGGGCGGCTCGAGCTGAGGCCCGAGGTGACCTCAAGCAGCGTCCGTCGGGTTCGCGGCCTCGTCTTCGGCTGGAAGGGTCTCCTGATCCGAACCTCCATGGCCGGGAGTCGGGGGGACTTCTCGATGCAGCTGGACCTCTCCTTCCTCGTTGTAGCCTCCGCCATCAGCATCGACAACCTCGATGGCCGATGGGGCCGCCTCCACGTCGTCGTCCTCAAAGATGAGGCCGCTGCCCTCGAAGGAGACCCCGGGTTAGTGCTCGAGGACCCAATCTCGAACCTCGGTAGCGCCCATTGTGTACCCCAGGGCGATGGCGCGCTTTATCTCCTCCCTGAAGTCATCGGAGGACCGATACTCCTCGACCCCTCGGACCTCGGCTTCCTGGATTCGGGCCTTCACCTGCGACTTTAGCTCCGAGAGCTTCCGATCGCACTCTCGGCGCTCGAAGACTAGCTCCTTCTCCAGATGCTCCACCTTCTTGAGGAGGAGGGAGCGCTCGTTCTCCATGGAGACCTTCTCCCTCTCGGCAACTTCAAGGTCTCGGCACATAGCCTCGACTCGAGCTGCCAGCTGATCCATCTGATTTTGAGCCTGCACGAAACACCGAGGGTCAGAATGCAAAAAAAAAAAGAGAAGGGGTAGAAGAAGAAGGTAGGGGGACCGAAGCTTACCCCCGCCATGAAGATGCAAGACGTGATCATCGCCGCCGTCCCTTGCTTCTGGGCCTCGATGGCATCTCGGGGAAGACTCCCCTTCATCACCAACTCTCGAGCGACCCATCCGACGGCCAGCGTGTCGTCTTCCTTCACTGACCATTGGGGGACGAACCCCACCTCGGCCCTCGTCGTGGCAACCCTCGGGCCTCGGGAGACAGTGGCAGGGGAGGGGTCTTGAGCAGGCCCATCTCGGCCCAGAGCTGCGAGGGCCTGGACAGCCTCGGCACTTGGCCCTTCGACTCTGGGCCTCTTCTTCAGGGTCTCGGAGGACGGTCCCTTCTTCTCCTTCCGCTTTGGCCTCGGCTGTTGTTGGGCGTCACGTGCCTTGGCCTCCTTGATCTATGCCTGCCTTGCCGCGACGACGGCCTTAGCCTCGGCCCTGGTGACTTGCACTGCAAGAAGAAGCAAGGGAATTAGCACAAAGAACCGACACTCAAAGGAAGCAGACGGGGGCTAGCCTAACTCACCCGGGCTAAGCTCGAACTTGAAGAGTATGGCATCGGACTTGAGCCAGTCGGCCTCGACTGGAGAACAACCTTCTTGCCGCCTCGCCATTGCCAACGACTCTGCTTCTGCCTCGAATAGGGCAGGGGCGGAGTTCACATCCCTAAGGTCCGGGATATCCCAGACCGTGCCGAAGGGCACCCCCTCGGTCGACTTCACGAAGAAAAACTTTTCCTTCCATCCATGGATGGAAGTCGGGTAACCCTTCAGTAGCCGAAGGTCCTTTCGGGGGCAAAAATAATACCAACCCATAAGCCCCTTGCAGGCCTGAAGAAGGAAACAATTGATGAAAAGGGGAAGGGAGAGGGGCCTCTTGTGCCGTAAGAAGAAGATGACGAAGCTTAACGCTTGTCGCCACCCGTTCAGTGTTAGCTGGGTCGGGCATACCCCATAGTGCCGAAACACTTTGGTAAAGAAGGGGTGGAAGGGCAGCCGAAGACCGGCCTTGAAGGCCTCCTTATACAAGCACAGCTACTCGGAGTTCCGATAGCTTGCTCGGTCGGAAGGTCTGGGCAGACGGAGCTCGAAAGCGTCCGAAACACCGAAGGAGGCCCTCAGCTCCTCCAGTTCTGGTTCGTCCATCGTAGAGACAATGTTGAGAGCCTCCACTTCTAGGGGATCCTGGGTCTGGGCTCGGGAATCGAGCACCCTCTCCCTGAACCCCTCGCAGTTGGAGCCACCCCTGGACCCTGACGGTGAGGCCGCGGACGATGAGTCGCGGGAGGAGGGAGAGTCGGTGGAATCCGAGGACATCCCTCGGACTTCCCCAGGACTCCTATGCCTACGTTTCAGCCTTGACCTCTCGCAGGACGATGGGCTGTAGCCCGACGAGGAAGACATCACTTACTTGTGGGTGTTGCTAAACTAAGGGAAGATGGAGGCGAAGGTTCAAAGGGACACCGAGGCCGAAGGTGAGCTCTCCGAAGGGAAAAGAAAAATGCCCCACAAATGGCCCCCCACACTATATAGATGGGGGAAAGGCGGTACGACTTCCCGAGCATTAATGGCACCGCCACGTCAGGATACGAAGCCTCGAGGTTTGCGCCCGAACAGACCTAACAGAAGGCCTCCCCTCGGCTGGGAGTTCGGCCAAAGCCGAACAGACCTGACCGAGGGTCCCTCCTTCGGTTGGGAGTTCGGCCAAAGCCGAACGGACCTGACCGAGGGTCCCTCCTTCGGTTGGGAGTTCGGCCAAAGCCGAACGGACCTGACCGAGAGTCCCTCCTTCGCTGGGGAGTTCGGCCAAAGCCGAACGGACCTGACCGAGGTCACCCCTGTCGGTTGGGAGTTCGGCCAAAGCCGAACGAACCTGACCAAGGGTCCCTCCTTCAAATGGGAGTTCGGCCAAAGCTGAACGGACCTGACCGAGGGTCCCTCCTTCGGATGGGAGTTCGGCCAAAGCCGAACGGACCTGATCGAGGATCCCCCCTTCGGTTGGGAGTTCGGCCAAAGCCGAACAGACCTGACCGAGGGTCCCACCTTCGGTTGGGGGTTCGGCCAAAGCCGAACGGACCTGACCGAGGGCAACCCTGTCGGTTGGGAGTTCGGTCAAAGCCGAACGGACCTGACCGAGGGTCCTCGCCTCGGCAGGGGGCTCGGTAAGGCCGATCCAAATCGATCGAAGGTCTTTCTCTCGGTCGACCCCAAGCCTCGGTCGCTAGTAATGCCAAGGCCGAAGGAACAAGTCAACCAAAAAAAAGAAGAAGAAGATGTTGGTTACTCCCACAGGAAGAAGCTCCTAGTGGGAGTAAGGGGGCTCCTGATATAGCCAAATTGACCTCTCAGTGGGGGCAATGACACGTGTTGCCTCTGAGACACGTGTCCTCCGCCAAATGAAGGTTCCAAGAAATCACCCACACTCAAGCACGCTCAATCATTGAGGCACGCTCACAAAATCACGCGGGATCACGTCGTCTGCATGAAGGGAATATTCCCCCTAGAAGGATGGACGTATTCGAGTGGGACTCTAAGAGGGAAGAAGGTGGACCCGAGAAGGACGCTGGGAAGGAAAGGGAAAACCCTCAACCCTATGAGCTATATAAGGGGGGCCGAGAAGAAGGAAGAAGGTAAGCTCTGATACCCTCACCATTACTCCCTTATTGAACTGTGCGGCCGACCCTGACTTAAGCGTCGGAGGACTAACCCCGGACAAAGCTCCGGGCCTCCGTCGTCTGTGTTTGTGTAGGTTCGACTAGCAGGGTGTTTTGGCAGCAACAGTAGTCGATTCAAAGCTTCCGTTGTTGTCTATCTGTAGATCGAGGAAATTCAAGAGAAGGAAGGAACTCTACCAACTAGTATTTCAAAATATTAGGGAAAGATACGAAGGAGTCACTAGTGAGGTAAATTCCACATTGTATTCTTTCTTCCTCTTCTTTAATTTTCAGATTTAACTAATCAAATCTGTTGTTGAAGGCAAAGAAGGATGGCCAAACTCCAAGATATTAAGAGAGAACGGATAGCCAAACTAAGAAAAGCCAAAGAAATACAGAATGATTCTTGAAGAGGGCTGCTACTCGTCTCCCCCAAGCATTCCGTCCTTTGGGGAGAATCGGTGACTCTCCACGAAATCCTATCGTCATCCTTGACGATAAGGATATCCCAATGATTATCCTCAACGAAGAAGAACCAACGAATGAAGATACCAAGGGATTGCAAACAGTTAAAATAGAAAAAAGACTAGGATATCCATATTTCCGTTGCATTTATCTTCTTCTTTTTCTTTTACCCCCCCCCCATTGCAATAGCTATGTAGTTGTTCATATCTACCTGTATGAGGGTGTATCCATGGTTTTGCTTCTAGATTTCTATGTCCAGAGATTCTCATGTTATGTTGGTTTTATTTTTGAATTGAATTGGGTATGATGGATTGATGGGTTTTAAATGTTAATTTTCACAGGTGCACAATTGGTTTTATTATCAGTTGAAGCTTGAGTTTGGAATGCATTCTCAGATAGATTCAAGGTCTAAAATGCATATTGAAAGCTCTTTCTTCTCTATTTCCTTGCTTCAGAATGGGTTTTAGAACCAGAATCTATCCAAGAATGGTGAAAGTTTATGGATGATCATATCATTGTGGGTAAATATCAGTCTGAGGAGATGAATTCAAATATTGAACGAATTGGTGTATAAAATTGTTTAATTTAATTTATGTGAATGGACATTAATTTAAGGTTCATGTATGGATGGATCATCTGTTTGGATGGTATTTTATTCTGTTTAATTTTGAGATGTTCAATGGATCTTTTAGAAGTTGAACCATCTGGTCAATATTTGTGAGCTTCAATTCAATTTGGCCAATTCCAGTGTTGTCTTGAGATGACTCTATTTGGATGATGATTCATACTTTCAAATTCTATGTCCACCCAGAATTCTGATGTGCACTTGTTCTGAACTCTTATGGGGAGTAAATAGCGCCTTGAAACGTGCATTTGACAACTACATGAAGGACAATGAGAGTTGGCAGCAGCTTGTTCAGAAGAACATGAAAACAGATTTCGGTTGGGACTTATCAGCCTCAACGTATGAAGACCCTTATGCAAAGGCTGTCACCAAGGCCAGGGAAAAGACAACACACAACTGAGCCTTTCTTTTTTGCATGGGTTCTTTTCCTTATTCAACAGTAGATACCAGTCTATGCCAAAGCAATCTTCCCAATTCTCACTCACCTGTCCAACTGAGGAAATTGGTTTAATTGTGAATCTGCCAGAGCTTTTTTTCCCTTCATGGCTGTGATTCAGAATGAGATGATTTGTTATGGAATTTACCAAATGCTGGAGAGTGAAGAGTTCTGAAGTTTGTAGTTTTAATTGTATACAGACACAATTGGGTCGATTTTACCCTCACCTTCCCAACTCCATACATTCTACAGTCAAGTCATGTAATTCTTTTGTTGATAGATGAATAGACTCAATTTTATAAATGCAAATCTTGTTCTTCTATGTGAGTGCAAAGAGATGGAGGCAAATTTTGCCTTCATTATACTTAGACTCTGTCCTTAAAACATATTTGAAAGTGAACAGAAATTACAAGTTAAAGCAAAAATTTTGCTTTTTTCCTGATTCCCTCATCAACTGCTCAGGTGTATGTGCTGCAAAATTAGTCAACTAGCCCGATCCAATTTTTTTATTTTTTTTTATACTAATAGGCAGTGCTTGTGAGTGAGGAGGTTCTCCACATTTTATCTGTTGGCCTTTATCATAAGATAATATCAACCGAGCAATTTTTCCCTAAAAATAATTTCCTCCTTGTAAACATCGCCCCCTTGATTTACTTCAAGAATTCAAAGTGCTTCTTTATCCTTTTCTGATTTGAAGCAATTGAGTCCAC
>NW_024870522.1:256603-267311 GCF_013358625.1 Macadamia integrifolia | reverse complement strand
TAGTTTTTAAGGAGCTGGTAAGGCGACGCCTTAGCAGCGCCTTGGCGCTGATGCGGTCTAGAGATGGTAAGGCAGTGCTCCGCCTTATGTGAAGTGGCGCCTTATGGGTTTTTTTTTTAAACACATTTTAAAATTACTTGATGAAGATTCCAAATATAGATTTTTTATTGGTAGGTGTATGGTTTTGTTAACACTTGAGATGTATGGGATCAGCTTTACTCCATCAAAAATAACCAAAACAAACAAAACAAAAACACGATTCACAAACAGGGTTTGGATTTTGTCAAGGGTTTTAAGAAAGGGCTTTGAGAAGGAATCAAGGAACAAGGAAGAACCATTGATCCAAACCACCATTTTGCTTCGGCAGTGGTGAACTTCATTCTTCTTTGACGGGGGTAGAAATATAGTGGATGACCTTAGGACTTAGGCACTCATTTTGGCATCATAGAGGTAAGTATAATAAATACTTGTATTTTTTATGTCTTTTTTTCTTTATATTTATAATTTTGTTTCATGATTATGTATTTATATTATATGTTAATATGTTACGATGATTAATGATTGATGATTGATGACTGATGAAGATGAACTTAGTTTATTCACTTTATTGATTTGTTTTTTTTATGAATATCTTACATTGGTATGAATATGAACATTTAATATTTATTTAACATATGAGTAATAGGATTCAAATAGGATTTGAGCCAAATAGATTGGTTTTATAAAAAAATTACACAGGAACGCTTTAGTCGATAAGGCGACGCTTTATGCCCGCCTTATCGCTAAGGCGCTCTGAAAGACCCTCAAACGCCTCCGTCACCTTACCGCCTTAAAAACTATGGTTGACCCACAACCGGCCTCATCTTCTATATTGGTGGACATTTCTATAATTAATAAGAAAACATATAACATATTAATAATAATAACCATAGAAACCTGATACTAATAACAAGACAACAGGTTCAGAGGAAAATACAAGAAATAATTAATTTAACAAAACACACATTATGGCTTGTACAAATCCCAACATAAGCTGGCTAGAGAGAGAGAGATCCAATGGTCCCTACAAATCTGGAAATATTCATAGAGATAAGAATAAAAACTATGAACTGTAAATAAGAGGACTAGCACATGATTCAAAATACTTTCTCTTTCTGAAATATCAGCAATTTACTCAATAAATTTACCACCTTTCAATAAATTATCACCGTCAAATACAAGTCAGATTTTGCTTCTAAAAGACAGGTCAGATCATCAAACTGGCTGCCTTCACTAATAGCAAATATTGATGGGGATTTCTCTGATGCATTTCAGTCAATATAGTAGTTATGGTCAATGATTTAAGATCAGAAAAAGGAATCAGCCACCATTAGCTAGTAATTCATTTTGTCATCAAACAATGTGTAACAAAAAAGTAGAATACTAGTAGTAATTTCCATTCTTAACTGAATAGAGCCAAAAGTCAAAAGTAACATCATAAGATAAAAAATGATTCCATGCACCAAATGCTAACAGTCCGTTGCGCACAATATACACGTGGTGCCACCCAGAAAATAACCATATGAGCAAACTACACAGGCCTGAATGAACTGGGACACCTAAACCATTCTTTTGCTGAAGCGAAACCTGAGTTTCCATTCAAGTCTCCTGTACTTTCTTGTACCCTAACCAAGCCATACTGTACTTGATTCTTAAGAATTTATTTCATTGAGAAATTCATTCCCTGAATGTGAAAAAGGCAAATTCCTTTGCTTGGCAGCAGCTCAGTCTGTTGTATGACATGTAGCAATTAAGTCTCATGCTATGCAACAACCACATCCTACCCAATTGATGGATTTTGATAACAGACAACAACCAAAATAACCGTCCAGATTTATTCCTTATAAGACTGAAAGGTCAAGGGAAGATGTTAGTTCAGATTTGCAGAATAAGAGCATGAAGAATGCTGCAAAGATTATAACATGGCCACCCATCCATTACCCAAGGTTCCATACAGAAATCTAAAGATAAATGGCCAAATAGCTAAACAGAACATTGAACTCTGGCCAAAGAATTAAGGAGATTGGTAGGGAAGAGAGATTCAAGGATGGAAATCAAGAGAAAGAGCTGTACCTGGAACTGGGAAACCCTAACAAGGAGGAGGTAGGAACGAAATTCTGGCTGTATGCATAGATCCTGTGGGAGTGAAAACGTTCTGAGTTGAAATTTGAACCTCACAACCTCGAACTCTCGAAGCCGAAGCACTTCCGGACCATCCTAAGAGTGCTTGTGAAGAATTCAACTCACAACGTCAGGTAGCCTGAGATGCGCTGGAAGAGAGTGAGAGGCTAAGCTGAAGCACTTCCGGACTGCCAAGGAAGTGAAGCACTTTCGGCCAGCGCTTCACTTTCATTAGAAAATTTAGGGATTCTAAACGCATGGAAAGAAAACAGAGTTTATGTACTTGGCCTTGGATCTTGGCCATGTTGGGTTGGCTGACTTGGCTGGTTCCTGGTTGAGTGGTTCAGTCATCGGTGGTTGGGTTAGTGTCTTAGTGAGTTAGTCCATTAGAGAGGGTCCGAGCGTGAGTTAGTGAGTTAGTTTTAGGTTCGGTTTATGTCGGGTTGGTTCGGGGTTCGGCTAACATTGCCATTTTTACCGATGGCCCAACGGTCTAACCCGAATTAAACCGAATTGAATTTAAAGTACAAACCAAAACCAGCCCAATAAGGCATCGGTTTGGTTTGGTTCTAGCTTAATTGGCTCGGTCCATTCCGGTTTGGTTTAGATATTGACACCCCTAAACCAAGTCAACAAGATGATGCGAACCTAATCCATTTGCCTCTTTGAGTGAATGAGAAAAAACGTACTCCAGTTTCACTCACAATCGAAGGAAAAACATGTCTGAGGACTTGGAATGCTATCTTCCTCAATTGTTCTGCCTCACCCACCTTTCAGTTGCATTACAACAATCAAACATGTTTTTGCAACTTATTTAGAATAATTACTTATTATATCCCTAAACTACAAAACTCACCTCATTATTGCAAATAGAATGTAGTGTACTACTTGGCAACTACTTGCTTCACTACTATGAGGTCCGGATTCATCCCAAGTCTATGGCTATATTGAAACGTGGGGTTTAGATATTATGCTAAAAATTGACATGTAGATGTTGTCAATGTATACATTGCAATGTAATCTAAAAGTTAAAAAAAAATGCAATGTGATACTAGCCTTATGCAGTGGATGCATAAGTTGAAGCTCCCAATGGTCCTTGATAATCTTCAGAAAGCTCCTGCTGCCATATGGCATTACATTGTAGACATGGTCCTTCATCAAATCTATAGCAGCATATAGGTGTGTTATGGTGGGCTTCAAAGCCGAGTCCACCAACTTTAGGACATGGACAACTAGGGCCAAAACTTTTACCACCTTATTCAACTAGTGCAAAAACTCCTCAAATGAAATGGTTGCCTATGCTGCCCTACCACCAAACCACTCCTCAAAGGCAAATATAGATTTGAGTTCGGCATTCTTCTCCTAAAAAATTTTCAGTGCAACATAGTTAGTGGCGAATTTTGTGAGGCTGGGCTTGACCAAGTTCCCTCACTCTTCTCCCGCTGAAGGTTCAATGAAAACCCATGGCTGTATACAAAGGTGCTCACCTGCCTCACTTTGCACCATTTTTAACTTCCCCATGTCCATCAATATCAGGTCAAGGCAACGTGTTGCACAAGGGGTCCAGAAGAGTAGGTACTGTTATTCATCAACTTCTAACTAGCCTTATTGTTGTTGCTTTTGTTGTCCATCGCCATATGGACAAGGTTCTCTATTCCCACCTCCTGAATACCTCCTTCAACAACTTGTAAATGTATTTGTATCCTTTTTCTGTTTGGATGCATCCACAAATTTTAGGAAAATTGTCCTACCATCAGAATAAAACATAAATTTGATTATGGATTTTCTAATGGGCCTTGTCCAACTATCACATATGATAGTGACCCCGTAGCTCACCCATATGACACTTAGGGGTCATTTATATATTCCTACAGCTCTTATTTCTGCTAAGGCAAATACATATTCATCACCTCATATGCGGTGGGCCCTTTTACCCTTGGGCCAGCTTCAACAATTGCATCAAGCATTATCTGGTAATGGGGGTCTGCAGTGGCGTTTGCTGGGATGTGGAATCACAACCACTTAGACACAACCTCTCAAACCATACCCCTCACATTAACCCACATCCCCTTCAGTTTACCTCCTTGTTGCCTTTTTTGTTGTACTTTCTAGGATCCCACTCTAGTAAGGGGTCCACTCGTAGTGGTATTACCGGAGGTGGAGGTGGAGGTGGAGGTGGAGCACCCTCATACTCTATGATCTCCTAAAGGGAAACACAAGCTGCCTCATTTTCTATGGCTGTGAAGATCCACTACCACTTGCTCTACAACGGACCAACTTTTTGCCCTAGTATCTCTGAGTCTATCTTGATCCTCATGGAAAGTGGCTCTGCTCCTCGCTTATATGCTTGCGGAAAATCTCTAGTCTTTGCCTCATCAAGCACATACACAAGTTCATCACTATCATCATCATCCTCTTGAGGACCTCAGGTTATATTAATTGCTTCCTCAAATTCTATCGCCTTCTCCTTGTTTGCCTTCCTACGATTCCCTCTCCTCATCTGTGCTACTATGGCCCTAGAAAATTCTACAAGTAACATGGGCATGTAGATTGTAGCCACATCTTTGGCATTCTTATTCAAATGTTGTTTACGTCTTGTGGCACTACCACCCATAGTTTTCTTTTGACAATAGTTCCACTTTCTTTTTCTCTTATCACTAACCACCATCAATCAGTACTCCATGCTTCCATACAATGTCCCCCTGTCACCCTTGTTACCACTCTTGTCACTACTCCTATTACGTCCACTGCCTCCTCTTTTACCTCCCGACCTCCTCTTCCCTGGCCTTCCTCGTCGCCTCTATCAGCTATTATTTCATCACAGTACTATCGTATGAAGAAAAGAAGCCATTATTTATTGAGGCACATCAACTGAGACCACTGAAATACTAAGTGGCTACTTATTATTTTTCCCATAACACATTTTTTTTCTTATTTAAAAATAATTTTCATAGTTTTTTTCTATAAAATACTAACAACAATATGGTACAATATAACAAGAATCATATGCGCTTCAACACATGCTGAATTTAATTTCATATTTTTTTCTTTATTTTTCAGACCAAAATATAATATTTGTCCTTATTTTTTAAATATTTTTTGTATTTTTAAACTTATAAATAATTTTTTACTGGAGGAAAATAATTTTCGACACCGTAAGGCAGTAGATCGGTCAACAGTGATTAACATATATATAAGTGAGCCCCATCCAATCTATATTAACAATACTTTTTCATATTTTTGTTGTAGAAAAAAAAAAAACTGACACCATGAGGTTGTAGATAGTCCCCCGATGTCTGACATGTAAAAACGTTATGACCAACAAAGAGGTATTTATCTTATTTTTTTGAAAAAATAAAAATAAAAAAGGGAAAAAAGTGGTTTACATGATTATGTGTAGATCTTCACAAGTAAGCTGCAGTGGTAGACTTTGGAGTGATATGGCAGTGCCTAGTAGCGTATACCACCTGGTTGAGGCAATGATGTGGTAAAAAATCCAAGTTTCTAGTCTTTTTCCACTCTGCAGGTCGGAACAGATGAGATAAGGTGAAATTATGCTTTTATAAAGAGGTCAATATATTATTTTGGCGAAACGTTACAAAACTCTTTCGCCGAAATTTTAAGCGAAATATTGCTGGTCCCAGGTTTTGACCATAATTTCGTTACGGCCATGTCGAGATTAGTGAAGTTTCTCCAAAATCTCGGCGAGTTTTCAAACCATGATTGTTGGTTCATTTACATTTTGTACTTTCATTATTGCAGCATACATTTGACCCCAGGAATTTATCTTCT
Source organism: Macadamia integrifolia (assembly GCF_013358625.1). Classification (NCBI taxonomy): domain Eukaryota; kingdom Viridiplantae; phylum Streptophyta; class Magnoliopsida; order Proteales; family Proteaceae; genus Macadamia; species Macadamia integrifolia. The sequence goes on along the minus strand of NW_024870522.1, from coordinate 261,359 downwards.
TTTTTCTTCTCTTCCACAATTTGCAAGTTCTCCACCATTAGGGAAAAAGGATACGGCTGTACCAGATCTTGAAGAGCTTTGAAATCCTAAACAGAAAGAATTACACAAGTACTCCAGAAGTTAGCTACTCTCAAATTTTATCAGAGATCCCTCTTGAACCCCAGCTTTTGCAACAGAACCCACTGTGTAGGTGATTGATCTATGCCACAAGCTGAAAGAAGAGTCCATGCTCGAGGATGAGTCTCTAATCTCTAGTAAAGATTAGTGGTCTCCATGGCTAAGAGGCCCCTCTGTCAGAAACAACCAACGGCTATTTGCTAGTCCCTTCTGGAAACACAATTTGAAGGTTAAATATCCAGAACCTTACGAAAGTTAAAATGGCTTTGTTTAAAAACAATTTACCCTCTCCCATAGTGCACAGGAAGGAATGGAGATTTCCCCAGTCTAGCCTCAAAAAAAGCCACCTTACCATAGGAATAATGCATCCGCCATCCAGTGAAACACCCCTTTAAGTTCAACATGGTGACACGCACTAGGCCAAGGGGCTTTAATAAAGGGGGGATTTAAAGTAATAATCTAAGCCGAAGGTGTGTAGACTATGAGGCTCTAGCTGCTTCCCAGTATTGGTTGTGGTTACTCTTAAGGGATCATAGATAGATCAATGAGCAACTTGAGCTGTGGCTGGGTCGATCATACATTGTAAAGAGCAGGAAAAGAACCATGCATACAGTAGATTTTCTCTCCTAAATACTAACACAAAGTGGTGGTTCTCTGGTGGTTGCGCACCAGAACACAAACACCTGTAGCCCCTTTGTATTTGTCATCATTTGACATGTACAATAGATCAGGAAACCCCCGCCCCCCATAGCAGGCTGGTACTGAAGGTTATTAGTTTTCACTTTACTTGCCCGATACTCATTGAAATTTTTCACAATACTTCACTTCATTTTGTTCCTTGTGGATCTTTTTGGCATTTTATTTTTTGTAAGCCATGTAAGTTATAGTCGTCTAAGTTGTTTGAATTATACTAAAATTGCAGTATGAACATGTGTGCATGCATTGACAGTGAAAATGAAGAAGCATATAACCTTCTCCATATATCCTGTTCGTTGTGTTATTCAGGAGATGCTCTTTGCTGTTTAATAGAAGCTTCTGTTTCTCTTGTTTTCTGACTATTAAAGATTCCTACAAACTTGTTTAGTTTGCCTATGTTGTTTGTTAGCCACTCTTGATTTGTGTTTGTTGGACTTTCAAGAATGAAAGAGAAGTCATCTAGCATGAGGATTGTAAGTAGTTTAGAAGTGGTTTAGAATTGGAAAAATATCCATAAAATTGTCCGAGTGCTTCTTTTTTTTTCTTCTTTCAAAAGTTGGCTGAAACTGAAGCGGTTGCATTATTTTGTCCAAGGTTGGGTTTTTTTTCTTTTTTTTCAGCTCATTTTGTAGGAATTGTTGCTCTAGGTTTTAAGTTGTTTCAGTAATGTGTTCAATGAGTAGATTTCTTGACCATTTGGTGACAAAGCTTCTGGTAGGAAATTTTTTGTTGGAAATTGCCACAAATTTCTCTTTTCCTATTAGTACAGTTTTCTCTTACTAATCATAAAATGAATTGTGATAACTGATAAATTGTTGCAAAGAAGTCTGGTTGTTGGCAATGGCGACTAATTGCTTGTTCATATGAATGCAGTTTCCTTTAAAGAAGGTGGTGCATTAATTTAAACCAGATATAATGTAGGAGGCCTTAGAAAGTAAATGTTTTTGCCAGTTCTATTAATAAGGATTTGTAGCATTCGTGGAGATTCTGTTTTTCCATGTGTAATGTGTTTATTCTCGGTCATCTTGTTACTGGTACAGGAAAAAGGACGAGGATTGGAAAATGGGTGACATTGCTCGCACACTTACCAATAGAAGGTGGTTAGAAAAATGTGTTTCTTATGCTGAAAGTCATGATCAAGCTTTAGTTGGCGACAAAACTATTGCATTCTGGTTAATGGACAAGGTTGTTTCAGTTACTGCTGTTCATTTATATGAGATATTACTTTCATTACTTTTTTCCTTTTTATGCTCTGTGAGAATTTATGGGGAGAAGAGGTTGAGTAAAGCATATAGGAACACCAGAAACAAGGATACAACTGAAGAGAGAAGGACAAGATTGGAATAATGAACAACGCTTTGATAGCCTGGCTGAACAACAATGCAGTGCGCAAGTATGTACAGTGAGAACAAATACAAAAGCATCAGCCATTAACAAGTGGATGTTTAGTCTTCAATTCTCAAACATGAGTTGGTTAAGCTCATGTAGCGCCTTTAAAGTGTAAACCTAATCAAGTATATGATTACCTGTATCCCTTCTCTTTCACATTAGAAATCAGAAGTTAAAATTGTTGACCCCAAAAAAATAAAATAATATAAAAAGTCTTCAGAACCCTTTCTACATGCCAAACCCTGCTTGAAGGACCTGATAAGTCTCAAATTTAGAACATTTAAAGTAAAGCTTGCCTGAAATTTATTTTATTTTATTTTTATAACTATGACATTTTTATTTTATAAAGAAAAGAGGAAAAAAAATCCCTTCTATACTTTGGAAGGCCCTAAGAAAATCATTACTGCCAAAATTGTAAGAATTTCATTTCAAGCTTCAACAAAAGGTTTAGTTATAAAAGAGTGTTTGAGAGCTTGATCTCCGTAGGCTTCTTGGGATGCTTTTCCTTTGGTACAGGTCTTAATGTCCGCACATTGTTAAAGCTTTGATTTTACACTACACAAAGATTGGGTCCAGCAAAGCATGACGTAGATGAAACAAATAGTCATTAATAATGAACCTGTACGTCTAAAAGGTTTCCAACTCAGGCAGAGAGTACACTTCCCTGTAAACCTTTCCAATGTGTGCTATACACTTGTTGGTAATGGATATTTTCTTGTCCGTACCACAGATCATCTTTCCATCAGAGATTTTCCACATTAGAAGTTGCTTAAATGTCCATGAAGCCGGAACTGATGGCAAACATTAATGCCACACTATAAATACCACCATTCAAAAGAATCTTAACCACAAAAACCATGGGCTTAGATCATCTCAGTAACCAACTCGTGTTGAACTGATGGGAGACTGGATCAGTGACTTTATGATCCAATGCAGTGCATAGCTTGCAATGCATATTTGTCCTTGGATATGTTATGTAGTTATGAATTATGATGCTTTGTTTTTCCTGTGAATTTTTTAATCTCTCCTATACTGTAAATTAATCATGTGAACTCGTAAACTCATGATCTCATGCGATATATATCCAGCTGTTACGTTGGGATCTTTTGATGGAGAAACCCTAAAGTGGCTAAGCTTAGAGATGATGAGTTCCAACAAGATTCCCTTGGAAATGTGCAACTAGTAAAAAGGAGGGTTGACTATTTTTCCATCCGTATGGACAAGACATTTTAGTGAATTTTCTACCTCAACTAACCATGTGATGGATGCTAGAAAATATATGCAAAGTAGCTTTCGACAAAAAGAAATACCACTTTACCCAGGCTGAGCATGTGGATGACATCATTTAAGTCATAAGAATAATGTTCTTCTTCATCTGGAATCATAACCTACTATTTTCCTGCATAACAATCAGTGCAAAAATTGAAAGATATTTAGAATGCTACTTTTTTCATTGACAATTTTAGGGAACTGATACATTATATTGGTAAATTTGACTTGTTTCTGATTTGGGACACTAGTAGTGAAAGAAATTTTATGTATTTTATGCCAGTCAGTGGAGAAATGCAGATAACATGCACAGACGAACAGTTATATAAGCCTCATATATGTCATATATAATCATTCTCTATTGCTTTCGTTTTTCAGGACATGTATGATTTCATGGCTTTGGATAGACCGTCAACTGCTGTGGTAGATCGTGGAATAGCACTACACAAAATGATCAGGCTAATCACTATGGGTTTGGGTGGAGAAGGATATTTGAATTTCATGGGAAATGAATTTGGGCATCCGGGTAAGGATATGTAGAGTGCTTAAACACTAGTTTTTAATTTCTTAGCATGCAAAGCTTCAGTTATTGAATTGAAACACTTTTTTTTATCTTATTTTATTTTTTCAATTTCCTTTTACAGAGTGGATAGATTTTCCAAGGGGCGATCAACATCTGCCTGATGGGAGAGTAATCCCTGGAAATAATAACAGCTATGATAAATGCCGCCGTAGATTTGATCTTGTAAGTCTCAAAATCATGACTTATATTGCAAAGATCAATGTGTATTCTCATGCACAAGTTGAAACCTTGAGGAGTAAATTTTGTTAATCTGCTTCAGTTTATACTAGTTTATGTTCAGTCCAAAAGGAAAAATCAGGCCAGAACCGGGCCTAACTTGTCCTGCGGTTCTGGTTTTGACCATGTGTGGGCGTTGGTTTGGGACTTGTCTGCTTTCTAGAAGATGATGTTGGCCCTGCTATGACGATAAAATGGATGCTGTTTGGAATATTCTGTTGAGGCTGCTTTTATTTTAGTTTCTATTTCTCAAACTTTTTCTTAGTTGTTGAGTTTATGACCACTTAGTAGTTTCTATTATTGTCTCTTTCCGTTTTGAGTAATAGCAAATAGATCCTATTTCTGGAAGAGTTTTTATTCCTTAAAAGAGTTATTGTTTTGTTAAGCTACTTAGCAACCAAGAGTTACTATTTTGTAACACAGCCTTTATTGTTATAAATAAAGACAAGGGCTAAACGGTCCCTATGGCTTTTTTTTTTTTTTTTT
>NW_024870522.1:249489-254299 GCF_013358625.1 Macadamia integrifolia | reverse complement strand
TAACAGGTTAGAGGAGTGCATCAATTAGTATTTGGAAGTTTATAAATATATAGATCTAAAGCCAAGTTTGTAAGTATACATGTGATATGGAAAACATGCTAGGGATATGCAAAAATACCGGGAATATTATGGCAAATATACTTGTAATAGGGTACTTGCAGTTGAAATGTTTGTACAAAGTACAGCAGTGTTTTTCTTTAAATTCAGTTTTTGAATAATAACTTTCATATTATTGCATCTTCTTTGTTCTTATCATTCTTATTTATATACACCGCAGGGGGATGCAGAATATCTAAGATATCATGGATTGCAAGAGTTTGATCAAGCAATGCAACATGTAGAAGAGAAATATGTTGTATGTATTATGTCTTGTTCTTGTAGAATTTTGCAATCCACCCCCCCCCCCCAAAAAAAAGCCCCACTTTTTTTTATAGGTGGAAGTGGTGTTGGAAAGCTCGCTGGCTGTGGTTTTTAGAAGTGAGGACAGATTAGAACACGTCTTGTGATATGAAAAATTGCATCTAGCCAGTGATTTATTACCAAGTTTTGTCAATCAATTGGACACCCATGTGGGTGACATACCAATTATACGAACTTTTTTATTTTCTTGGTAAAATGACTTTCAGATAGTTACTCGGCAAAGAGAAATATATATCTTTGCCAGAATTCTATTTGAACCGAATAGACGTACACACAATACATCTGGATTTGTCACATTTAACCATTCTTTGAGCTTTTAGTGGACAATTTCCCTCATAGTAGCATCCATCAGAATGTTACAACTTTCAGTTAAAAGTGCCTAGAAAGGAAAGCGGTGATCTATTTCACCATAGAGAAAGTGCTATTGGACTGAAAATTAGCACAAGAAAAAGTTGGCATGATCAATGCTGGAGGCCCTTTTGGGCTGTTACATGGCAGGTTCCTTGGTCATCAAGATATTTCGCTAATTCAGGCACCTAGCTACCTCTTGTCATTAGGCTACAGATGTGGCAGGTGATAAAGTATTGAATGTATATCCTAGTTAAGATATTTAATTTGGAAATTGTTTCATCTTTTGCTGCAATTTCTTTACTCGATCTTTAATATTTCTTTCTACACTGTGAACCATTTGTTTCAGTTCATGACTTCGGGGCACCAGTATATATCACGGAAAGATGAAGGAGATAGGATGATTGTTTTTGAGCGAGGGGATTTAGTTTTTGTTTTTAATTTTCATTGGAATAATAGTTATTCAGATTACCGGATCGGTTGCCTAAAGCCAGGGAAGTATAAGGTACTGTCTACCCATGGACTTTCTTTGTGTTCTTATATTAGATTCCTGTGTATGCCTGTTCCATTGTAGTGATTTCTTTTTATCCCATTATTACTATCAAATGACTATCCCTTAACACTTAATTATTATTTTTTTTTTCCATCAGTATTTGTCTTGAATGATTTGGATCTGAGAATAATCTGAAAGAAATAATTAAATGGTTGCAGTACATCAAAATACGGCAGAATGGGAATTTTGTTTGGGGGAGCAGAGAAAGTTAATGCATTGAATAAGGCTAAAAGCATATTTAAATTCTTGTCAATCTCATATTCATTTTCTAACCTATTATGCTTCTAGGTTTTTGCAACTTGTTCAACTTGTTCCTTGAGCTTTTATAAGAAATTTTACTTAACTTAAATTCTATGTACGGAAGAAAAGAAAGAAAACTATACAAAAGACTAAGGAAACCAAATATTCAACACAATAGATGGTCCTAATTTTTCTAGTAAAAGATGAGAAAATAATTGAATAAAACGCAGAGTGTGCCAGAAAAATACTTTTCTCTTGTATAATGAAATTCAAAATCTTACTTTTGCATTACGTGTTTGCTGAGTGGAGCAGTGGGCTGAGAGAGGGAAGGAGAAAGAGGAATTAAAGCAGTGGGCTGAGAGAGGGAAGGAGAAAGAGGAAGCTTTAATTCTTATACAAACTAGAATGTTTACCAGTACTGTGAATAAGTATGATGCATTGTTGTGTCATCACATTCGTCAATGTCATCATAATTATACATCATTTTGAGGTTTCCCATTTTTCGAAGGACAAAACATTCTCCACAAAGTAGAAATTGATTCCCCTGGTTATTACTCTTGTTCATACTTCATAGTACCACTGTTATTTTTCTCCTCATTATGCTTTCCAATGACTAGACAAGGTGGACTCATTCATGTTTATACAACTTCTTCCAGGTGGTCTTGGATTCAGATGATAAATTATTTGGTGGCTTTGGTAGAATTGATCACAGGGCAGAATATTTTACCTCTGTAAGGAATCAATTACTGGAGCCTCTTTTATAATTCCTGGAAGAAGAATAATGTCCTAATTCTGCTGTTGTACTTTCGCAGGATGGGTGGTATGATGATCGGCCCCGCTCATTTATGGTGTATGCCCCATGTAGAACAGCAGTTGTCTATGCTTTGACAGAGGGTTAAGTTTAAGAATAGTAGAGGTTTGATATGAGGGTCCCTTATTCTTTAATAATGTGACACCCTCTTGATATAATATGTTAGAACATTATGACTGCGCAAAAGATTTGCTGTATCTTTGCCTTGTAGATTTTGTTTCGTAGTTCAGTGATTGAGCATATTGGAAGACACCAGTAAATGGAGTACCCGGAAACATGATATTTAACCTGGAAAATTGTAGGGATTCTTTTTGAATTCTGTAAATCTTTTGAGTCTATTCCTTTGATTATAAAGTAAGCCTTTCAGGAAGATGGTCCTGGTGTCTACTGAGATGTACAGCATGATGCAAAATAAATAGATTTATGGACTTATAATAATAGAAAATGAATGATACCATGTGGAATAAAAATTTATCTTATTTAGTGGATGTACCACATTGAATATGTCCATCGGTTGTTTGGCATTCTGCACTTGGTATATCCTTCAAGCCTTGCTCCACCACGGAGAAGAATTCTGGGCTATGAGATACTCAATGCTGCCAACCCCAGCGTTGCCATTTGTGTATCCTTCTGGAATACCTTTTGCGCACAAGGAAAAATTGCAGAAACAGGGACAGGCAGAGCATCTTAGAGCAGTCTTGAATGCCAGCAGGATCCAGGGGGTGGGCTTAATTTCCTGGTTTTCCCAAGGTTTGTTCGGAAGATACCTTAATCTGCTTGATTATTTTTTTATATTTCCCATGTACATCATAACAAACTCAGGAGATCCCAAGTAATCATCTACCAATATTAGTTCAGCATGTCTGAAATGTGTCATCTTGGAGTTGCTTGAAAAGCATCCTTTTTACATGGGTGGTGCCCACTCTTAATCATCGAATCCACATTAAGAGAGTGTGTATGATCCTCGGATCAAATGTTGGGCATGCTGGAGGTCATTCTATGCTTTGTGCAGTTATGGTTGGAGGTCTCTAAGGCATTTTTTTTTTTTTTCCAATAAAGATAAAGAAATGAAAAAATGTTATGTAAAAGTGGCTTGGAAGTTCATAGTTAGCTTATCCTAAGCTTCAATACCTTGGATTCTAGAAGTCTATCTTGTTAGGGATTTTACTCCATAGAATCATATGAACAACCTCGTAGTGTTTAGAATACAAGAATTATAAAAGAGATTAATTATGGGTGTAGTTCCTAAATCAAAATCACACAAATATGTAGAGTTACCCCATCTATGATATTCAATGGAAGTAGAGGAATACCTGTGTGAGTTTAGAAGACCATGAGTGTTGATCAAGAACTTTTGTCTCATATGCATAAAGATTGGTCCCATGAAGATGACAATGAGGAACTATTCAATGGAGTTCTATCCGTTAAGATCTACAGTCTTTCACCTTTGGAATTCTTCCACATATGAGTTATTCCCGCTAGGGGAGTGTGCTTCCAAAACCATGAAGGTGTTGGCTACAAGGACTTTTAACTTTTATTTATAATAGAATTCCTAAATCCTAATTCATTTCCTCAATGGACTGGGCTAAGTATATCCCACCTGGAGTGGGCTAGATTAACCTGGTCCCAATAGATCAGTCCGAATCATTAAGCCCAAAAAAACCTAACATATCTTGCTTAACCATAGTACATAAATAAAAGTAGTAATAAACTTAGACAAATATTCCAACAATGCAAACATTTCCCAAGGCCAACAGGTTTGATGTTGTTGATTCATCGATTGTGCTAACTCTTTACAATTGGTCCAAACTTCTATATCCTTATCCCAATTCCAGTGCGCTTTACAAGCCTTGTTGCAATCCCCTTGCTTCCGCTTCTTGAGCGCATCCTGAAATGTTAAAATCTTTATATGCCTAGACAAATTTTTTGTTACTTAATAAAACAAAGGCTAGGCGGCTTTCCTTATGACAGGATCAAAACTATCATCACAAGTTAGAATTGGATTATTCTCAATAATCGGTCATTGGTACTCCACAGTTGTCCTCATGGGAGATGGGACAGCCAATGAATCATGAGTTGGGTTCGACTGAAGAGAACGGAATACTTGTAACTCGGCCACCAATTTACCAATATTAGATTATCTTGTGGGTCAAGAGGGATACTGAGGAAAGCATTTTGTTTTGGGCAACCCATAACAACAATAGGAATGATTGTAACCTTTTGACATTTAACTAGGGGTGAAACAGGGCCGGGTTTCTTAACACCCTAGTCCAACCCTAGGTTTTCAACCTAGTCCCAACTCAACTCTATCGGGTTCATGTCTAGGTCCAATCCGATCCAATTAGGGTTAATTGGCCTTGATTCCCGCTAAGGTCGGGCTAACATTGATTGAACCTAATTTTGCCATGTGTCCTATGTATTGAAAAAAAAAAAAAAAA
>NW_024870522.1:217028-249469 GCF_013358625.1 Macadamia integrifolia | reverse complement strand
AAAAGAAACACCAATAGATCAAATGAAAAAAAAAAAAGGAAGAAACATCAATAGATCAAATGACCAATAAACAATTAAAACATATAACTATAAGAATCAATGACCCATATTCCATTATTCAAAATCAAAGGATAGCGTGATAACCCTAAATTATATTACATAAATCATGGTTAAAATCAGGGTCGGGTTGGGTCGGGCAGGGCTGGGCCTAGGCCTCAACCCAAGACTGACCCAACCGTAACCCAGAGTTAGTGTTTTTCACCCTAATCCATCCTCAAGGTCCTAAATCTTAGCTCAAGCCTTGTTTGTGTTCAGGGCGGGCTCGGGCCATCAAGGCCAAACTTATACCCCTAGATTTAACCATAGATGGGTTAGGTATAACTCTTTACAGAGGGTCAAAATGGATTGAGACCCTAGGCATTTAGTCATTCCTAAAGTTATGCAACTCAAATGCACTTTAGATAAAGGACAAGAAAAAAATAAATGTCAATTAGATTCCATATCCTTGTGGAAAAAAACAAACCATGGATCAGTTTTCAAAATATAGTACCACCTCTCTCCACGAAGGAGCTTCAAAAAAAAATTGTTCAAATTTGGAATGAATAGTTATTTTCCAAAGCATACACCAAACTTTAGAGCTAACCGATACACCATTTGAGTGTGGACCTCTAGATTGTGTGTTATGGGATGTTAGAAAAAGGGCAAGAGAATGCTACCTTGCTGGCACTAGTATACGCAAATGTGCAGACTAATAGGAGGGCATGCAGGAGCATCTTCAGCTTGGAAGCAGCACATACGATCTTTCTACACCCTCTGTGTTTAGGCATGTACTATGCCAACGGGTAGCATTCTTTCTTCCTTAAAAAAAAAAAAAATAACCGCAAGCTTAATGTAAAAAGCACAAGATTTGGATCAAAGACAAATCTAGAAATCCTGAAATGCATACCTAGGCTGAGCTTTAGTATTGTATTAGTTATATTGGTAGGCAAACTAGAAAATGTAAGACTAAATCTCCAAGAACCATTTATCATTGATCAATCAATCAATAAAAGAAAGAGCTCTCAGAGATAAGGCCTCCACTGACGATTGCCTTAAAGTTTTTACAATCAAGAATAGCTTTTAACTCATGGACCCCTATTCTTATAGAAGTCAAGAGAGTCCAAGAGCCATTGGAGAGAGCAACGACTCCTTTCGCAATCGTGGAATCGTCCACCCTTACTTTTTCTCTCTGTCTCGTTATAATATATTTGACTAATTCTTTGGGATAGGGATGAGGCAATGTGGCCACATCACTAGCATCCCTCACTTGGCCATGTTGGCCTAGTTCACATTTTTCGTTCCCATTTCCAGGAACACCCATCACGACTTTCCCTCTTTCATTCCCATTTTTAGGAACAAGAACAAAAAAAATTGTTGTCATGATGAGGAACATTCAGTTCCTTTTCTAGACTTAAATAACTCTAAGTCCTATATGTATTCCGAACATTTAGTTCAAATTCTAGACTCAAATTGTTCTAAGTCCCATTAAATTTACATATTTAATTTAAGCTTCTGCATGAAATATCGGCTACTATATTGCTTGTAGGTATATAGGTTATTTTAATTTCACATTTTTTTACTATATTTCAAATATAACGGTACTGTATTTTTATATGTTTACCCTTCAAGCTATTTGCACCACTGTGTATCAAGCTTATTGGTGCTTGATTATCACATAATATTTTCACTGGTCCATTTACAAGATCCAGCCTAAATTCCATTAAGAACTGCTTTGTTCAGATTGCATGACTACTTGCCATACTACAAGCAATGTATTTAATTTCTTGTGTGTGCCTAACAATATACCCTTATTTCTTGCTACCCCAACAAACTGTCGCACCTCTATATACAAACACATGACCAGAGGTAGACTTATAGTCATCTCTATCACCTCCAAAGTCAGCATTGGAGTATCTAATAACCTCAAGCTTTTTCGCTTGAGAGCATAATTTCAAATGTTTAGTTCCTTTGATGTACTTCATAACCTTTTTTACTATTTCGCAATTGGCAGAGCTAAGATTACTTTGGTATCCACTTACAAACCAACTGGATAGGTCAAATCCGGTCGTGTGCTCAACATGACGTACATCAAACTACCTACTACCTGAGCATAAGGTACATTCAACTTTTTTTTCCTCTTAAGGACATTGACTTTTCAATAAATTCTTTCCCAATACTATTGGAGTTGATGAGAGATTGCAATTCAGCATTTCGAATCTTTTCAACACAGAATCCAAGTATTTTTCCTGACTCAAATACAATCTACGTTGTGTTCTATGTCTACTGATTTGAATTCCTAGAATATAGGATCCTTCTCCCATGTGCTTCTTTTCAAATCTATTAATAAGTTTATACTTGGACAATTGTAAGTCCTATATGTATTCTGAACATTTGTTTCGAATTCCAGATTGAGATTGTTCTAAGTCTAATTGAATTTACAAATTTAATGTAAACTTCCACATAAACTCTCTTTGTGAATGGAGCAGTTATTATATCGCTTACAAGTATATAGGTTACTTTAATTACACATTTTTCTACTATCTCTCGAATATAGCGATACTATATTTTCATATGTTTTCCCTTTGAGCTATTTACACCACTGTGTATCAAACTTATTGATGCTTGATTTTCACATAATATCTTTACTAGTCCATTTACAAGATTCAGCCCAAATTTCATTAGAAATCATCTTATCTAGACTGCATGAGTATTTTCCATACTACAAGCAATGTACATAGCTTCTTGTATGTGCCTAGCAACATCCTTGTTTCTTGCTACCTCAAGAAATTGTTGCACATCTATATACAAACACATGACTAGAGGTGGACTTACAGGCATCTATATCACCTCTAAGTTAGCATTGGAGTATCCAATAGTTTCTTTGATGTACTTCATAATTCTTTTCACTATTTCCTAATCGATAGAGTCAAGATTACTTTGGTTCCACTTACCAAACCAACTGGATAGGTCAAATCCAACTGTGTACTCAACATGACATACATCAAACTACCTACCGCCTGAGCAAAAGATATATTCAACTTTTCTTGTCCCTCTTAAGGACATTGAATTTTTTTATAAAGTCTTTCTTAATACTATTGGAGTTGATGAGGGATTGCAGTTCTGCATCTCGAATCTTTTCAACACAGAGTTCAAGTATTTTTTTCGACTCAAACACAATCTATATTATGTTCCATCCCTACTGATTTGAATTCTTAGAATATAGGATGCTTCCCCCATATCCTTCATTTCAAATATATTACTAAGTTTATACTTGGTTCTATTCATCATATCTAAGTCATTTTCAGCTAATAGTATGTCATCAACATACAATGAGAGAATAGTAAAACTACTCCCAAAATTACAAAGTTGTCTAATTTATTTGCCACGAATCATAACTTAAGGATTATTTTGTAGAATACTAAATACCACTGCCATGAAAATTATTTTAATCCGTACAATGACTTTTGAGTCTATATATTTTATCTTTATGTTTCATTACCTGAAAATCTTCAGGTTGTCGTATGTATATGGTTTCTTCTAATTCGCCATTGAGGAAAAAGAAAATTCACATCCATCTAGAATAATTTTAAGCCCAAATATGCAATAAGTGTCAATATCAATCTAATAGAGGTAAATTTCTCTATCAGATAATAAGTTTTCTTGTAGTCCATGCCTCCCTTTTGTGTATATTTTACAACTAACTAGACTTTGAATTTATCAATAAATTCATCTACTTTATTCTTTTTCTTAAGTATGTATCCATTTGTAACCTATGCCATTTCTACCTTTTGGTAGGTTACAAAGTTTTCATACTTTTTTTTTATGATAGAATCAATTTCCTCCCACATGGCATTCCACCATTCACTTGATTCTCATGATTTCATCGCTTTTCGTTGTAGATTACAAAATCAACTACTTCTTCCATATCTGTGTCAATTGTATGATAAAATGACTCACATAGATAAAGGTAGTAGTTATCTAAATAAGTTGGGGGTATTCTTGTTCTCTTACTCCCACTTACCCTAGGTTCTGGGTTTAGTCCCTGATGATCTCTTCAAGAAATTAGATTCTATGATAAAAAAAATTCATAGTTACATTCGAGGGTCAACATCATAGTCATCGCAATGACATGCAAGAGTTCTATATCCACTTGTTGCGGCTCATCTTTTAGTTTCTTCAGAAATTCTACATCATGACTCTCTGTTGCCCCCTTTTCATGGTGATAAAACCTATATTCTTTTTATCCTTCAAGATATCCTATGAACTTGCATCTAATTGTTCTAGAATCCAATTTGTTTCTATATGGCTCAAGTATTAGTACATGGGTTATTGATCCCCACTTCCTTAGATTTTTTAAGTTAGGTTTCTTACCTGTCCATAATTCATATAGAATACTCTCAATAGATTTAGTGAAAATTCTATTCAAAATATAATTTACTGTGAGAATGACCTCTCCCCATAATTCCTTGGAGAGAGAGGAATATGCTATCATGTAACGCACTACATTAAGTAGTGTTCTATTTCCTCTTTTAGCCACATCATTCTATTGTGGTGTGAAAGACATAATCTTTTATTTAATAATTTCATATTCTTCACATTATTTTTCTAACTCAGATGAGTTGTACGCTCCACCACAATCGAACCTTAGTATTACTTCCCAACTGATTTTGCACTTCAGTTCTGTAACGTCTGAACATTCAAATGCTTTAGATTTTTACTTAGTAAATAAATGTATCCATATTTAGACAAATCATCAATAAATATGATAAAATAAATTTTACCACTATGGGTACTAATATTAAATGGTCCATAAATATTAGAGTGTACCACTTCGAGAAGTTCATTTACTCTCACTCCTATTGGGAAAGGTTTCCTGGTTATCTTACTAGATAGACAATATCTGCATCCATTATATTCCACTTTAGACAATTTAGGAACTAACCTCAATTTAATTATCTATTACATTTTCTTAATTTTAGGGTGTCATAGTCTCACGTGCTATATGTATAAATCAATGAGGTTTGCACAATCAATATAAATCGATGATCTAGATGTATTTTCATTAATAATATCAGTGATTACATTAAGAATATTTTCAATAGTGAAAAGTGAAAAAAAAATTTCGCTTAGGGACAAATCATCTCGAAACAAAAGAATGTCTTCTAATGGTGACCTCAATGCCTATGAAACGCACGCCAATGGCCTTTCTGACAAGGACTACTACAAAAATCTAATTTTGACGCATCCCGAGAGCATAAATTACATCCTTTAGATGGAAATTAGCCCTCTCAAGGTCAAGCACAAAGTCTGCAACACCTTGAACTCCAGTGTACGAGTTATTGTATATAAAGATCTTGTGGTCACCAGGTGCAAGAGGCTTCATTTCTTGTTGTCCTCATGCGGTCCTTGTAATGTGACGTGTCGCATCTGAATCAAGCCACCATCCCTCTTATTGTTCCCCAGATAAATTGCACTCAATTGTGCTAATACAATCTTCCCGTTAGGTGTTTGATGGTGGTGCAGGTGCAAGATTTCTTTTGTTCTTTTTATTAGGGCAGGAAGCCCTAAAAAAAATGAATTTTTCTCATTCATAACATGCTCCAAGTGGCACATTTTGAAAGTTTTTAGACTTCATTTTACCCTTTCGCATAAACTTATTCTGCTTGGTGTTGGGGCAGAGCTGGTTAGTATTGGGACAGAATCAGTGCTAATGCGTCAGTGATTCCATTTGGTCAATCTCTGACTGAGTTGGGATGGACTGGGTTATATGCAATTCATTCATGGATTTTATCACCATACATATAGTATTACAGTTGTCAAGAGTGAGATTATCCCTACGAATCTCAAAACAGTTTGTGTCATTGCCCAAGAAGGGACAAATTATTAATGATTGTGGATACGTGGTAATTATCTGACACTTGTGATCTAGCATGAGTCAAATCTTGAATCATAATAAGCATTTTGTTGATATGACTCACAACGTCCTCACCATCAGTCATTTTACAATTGTTATATCTATGAGTCAAAAACTGAATATGGGTTTCAGTTTTTACATCATACTTGGCCTTTACAGCTTCTGTTAGTGATTTAGTTGTATTATGTTTGTTAAACACCTTCATCAGTTGGTCTTCCATCTTAAGAGGATCATGCTTCGGGGCTCCTGTAATTTTCAGACCATTTTTTCGCAACTTTAATTTTTCCAATGGTGGCATTATCCCCAACCATAGGTTTTGGTTCCAGAACATGATCCATCTTCTTATATATCAGTACATACATTATTTTTATGTTCCAAATTTCATAGTTCCACCCATTTATTCTCTCAAGGTTATTGATTTCATTAGACAAAGGTTTTTCATATTGATAAAGTTTTGCAAAAAGTAATAAATAGATAAACTTAATTCACTATTTAAATTATATTTTCACAATAGATAAACTTAGTTCACTATTTAAATTATATTTTCACACCCTAGTTTTTAAAATTACTAATTCAGATCTTCTTTCCACGTTAAACTTTGATTTCGTATGGTTTCAAACAAGTCAAAATATTAATTTTAGTCTTATAATGGTGTTTACCGGTTTGGTTCAATACATGTACAATTAACGATGTGAATTTGTAACCGAAACCAGTTATCGAAATCGAATCAGTCCATTTACACCAAAATCGCAAAATCGTTTAGTAAATGGTGTGATTATGGTTTCAAATTTTAGGCCAATTAGCTAAACAGGTTGGGTTGGTTTTAACTGTGAATCCCGTAGGTTTCAAAGCGAATTGAAACCGTTTAAACCGAATCGTTTAAACCGGCCCAATTAATCCATATAACAATTAAATAAAGTAGGGGCAGAATCGGTATATCACTTCCAAAAATATAACCCTAAGTAAAAGCAATTGGAATGAAATGGATTTGAGACGTCTTGTGTTCCCTACTTCCCTTTTTATGGTTTGAACCCCTAGTTTTTTCAATCAGGTATGTACGATTAATCTATTAGTTACAAAATAACCAAACAGTCTTCATTCAATTCTTCCCATCTTCTTTCTTCTTCTTCCCAGACTCTAATATAAGGATATGATGATTCATTTATCTCTTTCATTTGCATGGCCTTGAGAATTAGGAACTTGGGATTATGGGTTTATAAGGGAATGCTCGGGGAGATGAAAAGGATCCTGAGTTGTAAATCGAGTGACATTGGAGAATGGTCATGCAAAGAAATAGCACTAGATTATCAAATTAAGACATACCATCATCAATATAGAATCTCTTATTTGTGGTGGCCAATTATTTTTGGATAAGCTTATGATCTTCAGTTTAGAGATGGTTGCAAGTTATAACAAACCGATTGTGAACAATTTTACAAACCCTATAGAATAAACCGAAATCGAAACTATTTAAAACCGTGAAACCGACACCATTTGGAAACCATGGAAACCGAAACCGTTTACTAAACGGTCACGGTTTCAAAAAGTGGAACCGTTTAGTAAATGGTGTGGTTATGGTTTTAGTCAAATAAATGTGAACCGAACCGATCCATACCGTTTAAACCGAAACCGAACCTATTAACACCCTTAGGTACAATAATGTGGGTTATTTATTAGAATCTAATTGTGATCAGTATAATACAATATAGTTTAATACTAATAATGATATTTGAATAGATAACAACATTATTCTACTAATGATGTAACAAATAAAAGGAATAAAATATATGATATTGTACACTGATTAATATTCTATATATAAATTCAGCATGTCATATAAAGCCAAAAAAAAAAAACCCTATACTTTAAGCAATAAACAAATAAGCTTATTCGAAAAAAGTCATGCAAAAAAAAAATTCTGATATTATATTACTCAGATTAAAAAGGAAAATTGCTTAAAGATATAAAAAAACAAAACAAAACAAAACAAAAAAAAAAAAAAACAAAAACAAAAAACGGAATATTGGACTGATTATATAATTAATGTATATTAAACATTCATGTGACAATAAACTGTAATGTAGTAAAAAATAAATAAAACCTGTCATGATTGTGATATACATGCTTCACTTTATGGTCTATATATTAAACAATAAATCAGATTATGCTAAACAAATATAATATATATTTATATAACAGATCTATATGACCAGATTGTTCTATACTACCAAATTATTCTGTATAAACAAAGAGTTCTAAATACACAGGTGTATTAACCAACTGCCACAGCATGCACACTATATATATTGTATTAAAAGAACTAACCTTAGATGATGAACCGCAAAAATAAATTATATAATTATATATATAATAATACAGAACAGTGCTGTAACGATATTGACGCATCAGAATTGCTCAAGTGTTGCTGTTATTCTCTGGTTCTCAGATTTTGTTAAGAAAAAAAAAAAAAACTTTTTGATGTTTCTCAAATGCGGATTCTCAACGTAAAGTGGAGATCTTTGTGTGAAAGGCTTCGATAATAGTTCTGAGTAGGGGCTTCTTAAAAATGGGTCTCCCTTCCACTCGAGGATAACTTTTGTCTCTCTATGAGTTATCGTCGATATATCTTTCTGAGAAGAGAAATGGAAAATAGTGAAACTGAGAGATAACTCTTTATAGATTATCACACATTCTTGAAGCGTTCAGGGGTTTCAAAGAATGAGAAAGTTAATGCTCAGTCAAACTCGCTCTGATACCACTGATTAATCAATCAATAAAAGGAAGAATTCTCGGAGATAAAGGTCCCTAACAACAACTGCCACATCACTAAAAATCATTAATTCAGATATTTTAAAAAAGGAAGAATGAACGTTTACTGTTGAAGAAGAAGAAGAAGGAAACGAATAGATCTTTCTTAATGCTTTAATGAAACTTCTTCTATCTTGCCCTTGATCATCAGTTGATCGATACAAGTGATCTACCGGTGGCTTGATCTCCAGATATTATCATCCCCATCCATTTAGCATTGTTTCTGCATTGCCCTATAACCTACAAATGTGAAAAAAATACATTATGTAGTCACTTTTATCATTGTTTCTTGCTACCCTCTTTTCTGTTCTTCGTTTCTTCACTAATAATGTTGTGTCATAACGGATTTAAGTCATGTTGATTTCCCACTGCTTCATCCCATCTCTCATTTACCACAATCCCACCCTATGGTCTTTCTCCCTATGTTTCTAAGGATTGTGATGGTTCTATCATTGCTCCGAAGGATGGTACATTTCCCGTGCAAACCTAGGAGCATCTAACATCATGCAATCCCAAACCCACCTACCCCATTCCGTCACCTTAACCACATTTTGGCCAAAACTCGCTTCCCCCACCCCATCATGGTCTAGTCTTTTCTCGGGTCCCTCTTTTAGAGAAGAAGTTTTCAAGATCAATTTTGTTCCCCTGCCTCCCTTGAATTCAAATTTGTTGATTTCCTATCTTCTCACACAATAAATTGATGGATTGTCCCTCTTACGCTAGGATCCTAATTGAAGTCTCCTCTGATTTTGCCTTTGGCTCTTCCTTTTTCATTGATAATAGAGTGATCTTCGAGCAAGAGGTTAAATTCGAATGGTTTCCTCCCATAGTGTCTTCACTATCATTGCTTTGGTCATCTTAATCGAGAATGTGCAAGCTCTCTTAATTCCAAATCTAAAATCTAGCATGTGGGTAATTGTTCTTCCAAAACAGAAGAAGATGAAGATTCTTCCAAATCAAAAGATAATGATAGTTCTTAAAATTCCTTATTGCGTTCTCTCTCGGAGAAATCTATTAGCTTTCTATCAGTTTTCGACAAAATTATTGGTTGAAGGAGGGTTGAGCAACCTAAATCGGTGGTCGGACAACCAATCTTGCCAGTAAGCAACCTCCATGGCAGTCCTCCACAACTAGCAGCGGTTATGGTCCCTAATTCCTTGCCTATCCCTCCCTTGATTTAAGTTCTAACTTCCAACTAGGTTGGTTACCAATAATGAATTTGCATTTTTGGCTAAATTGGATCCTTCAATTTTAGGGATAGAGTTGCCATTATCTGATCCAAGTTTGAATTCAAAGCAGCCTCTCCCTTTTTACACGTCTCCCTTCCTATAACCGGCAAGGATGGCCATTTAGGGCATGCATGATAATCATTCTCTTTCTCGGTTAAATTCTATTCAGAAATGACTTTTTATTTTTCTATTTTTGGTCATATATCTGGGTAAAAAACGTGTTTGAACGTGTAGTAATTTCTATTCATGGGCTATAAAAGAATTAGAAATGTGTTTATTAAACGCATATTAATTTCTATGTATTGAGTTTATATAAATTTTAAAAATATCATTCATTAATCAAAATTTTGACATGGGCAGTAGTGGTGGTGGCAGTGGGGGAGTGATGGTAGTGGAGATGTTGGCATTGGAGGAGTTAGTGAAGTAGTGGTTGAAGTTGTATTGGTGGTGTTTTATTTTAACATGAAATTATCTTTTTACTCATCAAATTAACTGTGTGCTCATCAAAGAGCAGTCGCACATTTCTTTTTATTATTTATGAGATAGAGAAGTTTTAAAATTTTTATTTTATTTTTCCTATTTCTCAACCTTTTGATCCCCCACAACAAAATAATGAATCAACATTAGGTTCTTTTGATATAGTTTATATTTGTATTTATAATCTATTTTTAAAAAATCATTTGCAACAATAAATTATGGACCACAAATAATAATGATATGATTACTATTTATATAATAAATTGTATAATGAAAAATAAGTTTGGTATGCCTATTGTGGAATAAATTCTCTAACTTCTTATTTCTCTAGTTCTTTTAGTCATTTTATCAGACATGTGAGATGCACTCTATATCGTGTGCACCAGCTTTCTAAGGGCAAGTCCATCTCTACTGCCACTTCAAACCTCACAGACCCTATCGTTTCCCAGATTTATTACGTTTAAATGAGTTTGAAACTCTACTATCATGAAGCTAAGGCTTGGCTCGTCAAGTAAAAAAGTAGTAGAAAGCAGGTCAAGTTATGGAGATATTAAAAGTAGCAGAAAGCAGTTCTGAGTTATAGAGATGTTGGGGTGTCTTCAACCAATGCATTCCTTTTCAAATAATATCCAAAGCCATGGAGGTGTCTGCAATTATTAGAAATCAGCAAGAGCAAGGGAAGTTTAGATGCAGCTGATTCAGATTACATCTTCCCATCAACGTCAATTCATGTTGATTGTTAAAGCTTGGGTTATTTCTAGCTTTGAGAAAGGCCAGAGGCCCACAAAATTGCAAAATCTCTTGGATTGCGGCCTCTTGTGCTTGGTTTAATAGCAAAGGAAGTTCTCTTTCTGAAGATCAGACGCAATATTCTATGAGATCAGTTCCTTGATTGAGCAATTTCAACTATATGAGATCAGTCATATTCCCAGAATGGAGAAATTATTGAGATGATACCTCTTTGAACCCTGAAACCAGAATGAACAAATTGATTTATTGATTGATTTTGAGAGAGAGAGAGAGAGAGGATGCACCTAAAAACATGGCTTCATCCGCAAGAGATTCGTTTGCTTGCTGGGAAGAAGGCAGATCACAGGAAGGGAGAGAGAACAAGGATTCTGCAAGGTTCACACAGAGCGAGAGACACTTGGGGAGAGATTTTATTTTGAAAAATCTAAAAATTGTTGGAATTACCTATTTACCCTTACTCTTGAAGCAATTACAACACGTGCTCACTGAAAAGTGGCGCACAGATCATTCACAAATCACAAATAGCTCAAGAGTTATTTGTGATTTTTAATTTATTTCAATTTGTAATAATTAGAAATAAGTATCAGAAATAATACCAAACAACTGTAAAAATAGAAATTAGTTAAATAAATACAAGGGCAATTTACATCCCCTCCCGTCTTTTGCTTTTATTACATCCCCACCACTGTGTTTTCAAATACTACACAAACCTCCCATTTCAGCTGACAAATATTACAAAAATTGTGACTTCGTCATATATTTGGCTGTTAAGATTTCTAAATTTTTCTTTAATACCCATATTACCCTTGATGAAGTAAATTACCTATTGTACCCATACTATGATAATTAAAGAGTAAAGAATCCATACGATCATTACCTGGAAGAATACCGAGAGGACCTTGACTAAGGTGGGAACGACCAACGGCGATCGGAGAAACAACAACCAGTAAGCGGTGTGACAAGCGACGAACAACGACCAGAAAGCAGAGCGACGACGATCGGAGACTACGGCAGACCCAGTGAACCGCTGCCCTCTGCGCACGGTTAATCGATGATCAAGTCTATCTCCCAACCTGATAATTGATTATAACAAGAATCTTAAAGAATTACTAGCTGAAGTATGCATAACATCGTTCGAGAAGCTAACTATGCAAGGATAAAAATTTCAATCTTTCATTCTTTGTGAAATGAAGATACACCGACTAAAGGCCTTGTGAAAGTGTGGTTTTGCTTTTTCTTGCCACGGGGGAGGGCGGTTTTGAATTTGAATTGCCAGGAAAGATGGATCAATTTTTCTGGTTTGAACCCAGCAAGAACTGAGACAAAAGGAACTAAAATAAGAGGAAGAATGAGAGAAATTTGAGGGTCCTTGGAGGCCAATAGAATGGCAAGAACCTCTTTGTGAAATCAGTAAATACAGACAACCGTACTCAAAGAGCTAAGCTTAGGAGTGTCTTAATACATCATTAGGCCATCTCCACCAAACGCTTTAGGGGGTGATTGGTTCGGTAAATCTTTGGGATGACATTTTTTAGAATGATAATTCTTAATTTTAGGAGTTGTTTGGTTCCACTAGGATGACCCTCATATCCGAGCACCTTACTTCCCATGAATGACCATTTTACAAAAGATGTGCTTCAAATCTGAGTTCACCTAAACACCTAAACTCAGATTTGATCAACGTTTTTTCGACCTAGTATAAAAGTAAAAATGGGAAAGACGTTCTGAAGCAACGTCTCAACCCGCGACCCCTCAAACGGCAACATACTCACCCTGCGATCTCTCAAGTACCGACCTGTGACCTGCGACTTGCGACCTATGACCTGCGACCTGTGACTTGCGAGGAATCTCACCGAGAGTCTGCCGTTGGCGACTGGTAAGCCCTCCATCGATCTCTCTCTCTCTCTCTCAATTTCATGGAGTTGTAGGTTTAGGTTTTTAAAATCAAAACCTCTCTATTTCGATTTCATGGAGTTGTAGGGCTAGGTTTTAAAACCAGAAGGTCTTTCATGGAGTTGGAGGGTTAGGTTTTTAAAACCAGAAGCTCTCTATTTTGATTTCATGGAGTTTATTTTGAATTCATGGAGTTGTAGGGTTAGGTTTTTAAAACCAGAACCTACCACTTTCTGTTTCCTCTCTCTCTCTCTCTCTCTCTCTCTCTCTCGCTTTCTCTGTCTACGACTCTCTACTGTGTTTTCATTGACGGTTCTTAAAACCAGAACCTACGACTCTCTCTTTTGTGTTGTAAGCATTATTTTTAGAGGGTTTTTTAACTCAGACCACATATGATCTGTTCATGGATATATAGCAGTGGTGATTGAAGTGATCTGCTCTCTGGTTTGCCTGCCCTCCCACCAACGACATTTGCTACAGCCAGCCGGCGACTCTACAAACTTGGATTTGGTATTCTCCTCCTCCTCTCTCTCCCTCTCTATGTTTGTCTTGCATTTTGGACTTCATTCATGAGGATCAGTTAGTCAGGTCTGCTATCAGTTTTCATGAGGATCGGTTAATCAAGTCTACTATCAGTTTGTGAATTGCAAGTTACTACAAATTTTGTGCATATCATCTATCTTATTTTTATTTTGAGATATTTGTTGACACATTACTTGTGGCATTTGAATGCCTTGTCTTTGTTACAATATGTAGCACCCCAATAAAATAATAAATAGATACATCTAACAGTATTTGATATGGTAATTGGTAGAGCATTATTGTGGATAGAAATTAGTTTAGTGAATATCATGGAATAAAAATTTTAGGTTACATTTTGATTTGGCAGATTCAAAGAATGGTTTTGCAGAGATTTTTTTTTTTTTAGGTTCCTTGATCAATTTTGTCTTGAGNAAAAAAAAAAAAAAAAAAAAAAAGAAAGAGAAAAGAGAAAGGAAAAAAGAAGCCTATATTATTAGAGAACCTTATAGCGTTTCTATCCATGGAGTTCTTTCTAAGCCCTGATATAATCAATTTCTTCCTTAAGTTTCATCTCTAGGATCAGTAACTCTTCCCTTTCACTCTTCATGGCCTCTAATTTTTCTTGCGCTTCCTAGACTTGTTTCCTTTTGTTTTCCAGTGAATCAATAGACTTTTGAAGGTCTAACCTCATATTATTGATCTCTTCTCTTTCTTTCTCCAGACTTATCTTCTCCAATTCTACCTTTTTTCAGCTTTGTTAACACTTTTTTTCTTTCTCCTCAAGTAATTTCGACCTCTATGCTAAATCCTACTCTCTTTCTATTAATGCTCTTGAGTGAACTTCATGGTCATCCTCCTTCTCTTGGATTAGTTCCTCCTTCTTATTAAAATCAACCTCCCTCAACTCATAAGCCTGTCTCTTGGTTTCAATACCTTAATATCATATTGAACTAGTTTTTTTTTTTTTTTTTTACAATTTTCTGGTTTTGCATACATGCTTCTATCATATGAATACATTACTGGTTTTCTGAAGTGCTTGTTTAATTCTAAATTGTAGATTTACGAAAAAAAATGGATAGTGATGATGAATACGATGAGTATTATCAAAGGCGCAAGAAAGTAATAATATTTGCGGCTACTGCAATTGTTATAGCAGTGGAACAGTATAAGAAATTGTCTCCATGTAAACAACCTTATTGTAATAAGCATCGATGTGGCTCCATTGAGACACAATGAATCATTGGACATACTGACAAGACATGCGGAAACATGATAAGAATGAGTTGAAAGACGTTCTTTAACCTATGTCAAGTGATGAGTGCCAAGGGTTTTCTGTATGATACAATTAACATTCAAGTGGAGAAACAAGTGGCTATTTTTTTATACGCAATCGGTCACAATGTTAAGAATCGCATCCTCTTACATATGTTTAGGCATTTAGGTGAAACTATCAGTCGGTATTTCAACGGTGTTTTGAGAGCAATTCTTAAAATGTACCCGATATTGTTGAAGCCTCCGAGTACTATAACACATGAGCGAATATCAGGTAACCATAAGAGCTTTTATCCTTACTTTAAGGATTGCATTGGAGCCATAGATGGATCGCATATCCCTGCATGGGTACCAATTGCTCAACATCGAACATTTCTAGATTGGAAGGGAAATATATCGCAAAATATTTTAGAAATTTGTGATTTTGATATGAAGTTCACATATATACTTTCTGGTTGGGAAGGATCAACATCTGATTCACAAATATTAGATGATGCTATTCATAGAGAAGGTGAGGCGAAGCTACTAGTTCCTAGAGGTAAATTCTATCTTGTAGATGCAGGGTTTGCAAACCAGAAGAGGTTCTTAAGACCCTACCGTAATGTTCGATACCACTTAAAAGAGTGGAGAAATTCGAATGTTTCACCTGCCGACAAGAAAAAATTGTTCAACTTGCGTTATTCAAGATTACGTAACATAATTGAACGGGCTTTTGGACTGTTGAAGTCAAGATTCAAGATTTTGAAAACCCAACCAGAGTATCCTTTCAAGACTCAGGCTAAGATTGTACAAGCTTGTGTTATGATACACAATCACATCCTTACCCAAAATAGTGTTCAAGAAGAAGAGGAATGGCTTGAACAGGAAAATGCAGTTACAAGTGAGGATACTAATGAAGAAGCAGAAGACAGTGATGAAGGTTCTGATGTTGATGATGAAGATAACTTTGATCAGGATCAATTCCAAGAGGAGATGGCTGATCATATGTGGAATGATTGGATTGCAGGAGATGATTCAGATGAAGAAATGCATGATTCTCAGTCTATATCTTCTTGTGATTCTTCATATGAATCACAAGAAGATATAGACTGAATCCATTTATCTTTTGTCCTAACTACTTGAACTATAATTGGTTTCGTTTTAAGATTTCATAATTTGAACTACATGAACAAGTTTTGTGTGTCTTGGTTTGTAATAACTTTTTCATATCATGGTTTGACTATTAATATGTGATCTTTGGAATATCATGCTTTTTTTGGATGGTTACAATTATTTCCTTTTTTTTTTTTTTTTTTTTTTTTTTTTTTCCCTTTGGGCTGAATATTTGATATCAGAATTCATTGTAGCAAAGATGGATGCAGTTGAGGGTTCTAACTCAAAAATTGCTACATGGTCTTTTGAGATATCTCACTACTATTTGAAGCGTCTTCTGCATCAACAAGAAAGTGAGAAGAATGGAGATAATGGGTTGAAAAAAGAACAATTTCAATTAGGGGTAATGTGGTCTTTTACGTTTGTCTGTGTATAATCATAGAGGCACATATTTTTTTTTTTAGTAAGGAGATACATAAGTGGATAGCGTTCTTTGTTTCACTCTAATAAATTTTTTTAGGTAAGATTTTACTCTTTAATTAGAGGATAGGTAATGAGCTGGAAGATGGTAAAGTTGCGAGAGGGGCTTTGGTGCTTTTACTCCTTTGCCACTCAAGTATTAGGGGAAAGAATTAGAAGGCAATCAGTAGAATAAAAATGCTATTTTGTTAAAAAAAAAAAGAAAAGAAAAAAAAAAAAGAAGGAATTTCCCTAATTTAGGGGTTAGAGATAGGAGTGTCAAACAGGGATTCAGAACCTTTCTTGAGCAATGATCACCCAGGTCTACCCATAGCTATTTGGGCAATCGTCATGTACTGTGTCCAAGCGGTGATCCAACAATTGAGCATCTACTGACCAGAACAGAGGCCCTTAAAAAGAGGTGCCGAGAGTCGTTGGATCACCGCTTGGACACGTGGCAATTGCTCAAGTAGCTATGGGCAAGATCTGAGCGATCACCGCTCAAGAGAGGAGCTGGATCCGTCAAACAGTATATGGATCAATTTCTGTTCTAGTTTATTGATTTTGTGTGAGAACGAGTGAAGCCGAAACATGAACCAATAAGGATTCATTGATTTTCGATTTGACTTTGGTTCGGGTTTGGTTTTGTATCAATTTACTATTTGTTTAGGTTAAATTTATTATATAAATATATTCAAAAGTATGAAAAAATTATGTTTTTCCTATGCATTAGGTTGGTAGTTTCTTTTTGGGTTATGTCAGTTTTGATATGATTTTTTAATTTGATCTCATCTAACCTCGATATGAAACATGATTCAATAATCTCATATCGATTTTGATTCGATTCTGTTCGGCTGGCTAGGTTTTGAAACCCTTTTGTTCCCAATATGGGGGCCATCAGTGGAGTAGTAGGATAGGATGTTAAAATAAATACCGTGGAATGATTCTTTGAACGTGAAATGTTTTACCTCGGAAAAATAAATACATTCTTTATTCCATTTTTCAAAGAGAGAAAATGGTTACCCCTAAATTTTTTATGTGAAAAGGCAACTTACGTATGTTGCGTTGAAGATAAAGAAACTATGTTAGAACGAAAAAATAAGACAGAAACCACAGAAGTTTCTGGACTGCATTTACATTCATTCATTATTCATACTTCCCGTTCTAGCAATGGTAAGGCAATTTCCATTATTAAATAGTTGTGACCATCATCCTTTTGTTATTTGGGATTCCTTTTTTCTCCTTTCTAATCCAATCTTTTATCCTTTAATATTTCTGAAGAATCCCATCATCAATATGTAACATAGATATCTAGATGGATAAATATGTATCATGATCATGACTATTAACAAAAATGTATGTCGATTCATATCATTGAATTTAGCCCTAGATATTACTTTGTATTGTCATTTGTTTAGGGAAAAGTTTTCCTTCACCCATAGAGAAGGAAGAATGGATGAAGTGACCTCCTAATTAGACACTTGAGACGTCATACTTTATTCTCACCTCTTATTGATGAAGTTGAAACTACACACTTCTTTATTTATATGAATTCTTTCACATGAGAAGGAGAGACAAATTAGGAAAAACCGTAGAAGCTACGTTACCCCCCAGAAAAAACCCCGCCCGCTTTCCTTTTAATGAAAAGAAAAAATAAAACAATACTAATAAAATCACATCAACAACAACTCAGACTACATCAATTAACCATAAAGGGTAATCTATCAAACCGAAGGAAATCCTCCCCCATTCTAAAAGAAAAAGAAGCAATCACATCAATAGGTTGAATAATAGAAGGTATCCTAGACAACAGCAAATTACACACCCAAGTGTATATATATATATATATATATATTCCAGTGTAAAAATGGCATCCTTAAAACTGGAGAGGTCACCAATAATTTCTTTATTAACATCCTAGGCAGTATATAGGGCAAAAACATCCTCTGCAGTAAATGCATTGAACATCAGATGGTTGAGAGGACCTCGGAATACGTGTAATACCCTACTTCTTAAACCAAGTCTGATTACACGGTTGACCCGGTTTAACCATGCAGGACCCGAACCGGAGAGAGTTAGAGCGAGTTCCTTACATGGCAAGGGTGACCTTAAACACCAACTGGCCCGACAAGTCCGAGCCAGTGCCAGAAGAGACGGGTGTACCCAAGCCGTGAACATGCACCTATCATAAGGCCATGTACGGATAAAACAGGTATGTAGCCGTATATTAAGGCACATATGTATATTACATCGTATGCCAAGAGTGAGATTCGTGCCGAGGGCCGAATTCTGTTAAAATCTCAAGTTTTGGCCCTCAGATGGGCGGACAGGTGGGCGCATCCACCCACCTGAGTGACCCACCCATGTGAATTACTTAGTTATTTAAGAAGTATATATAACATTTATTTCCCTTTTTCTTTTCTCATTTATGACACTCGTACGTTGGTGAGAAGAGTAAAGAGGAGAGAGAAAAGAAAGGAAAGAAGAAGAGGAGAAGGAAGAGGAAGGAGAGATGGATTTCAGCGGCATCGAGGCTTGATCTTCCCATTCCGACGCCGGAAGAGTGATCTCCAACATTAGATCTGCGTTTAGAGGTGAGCAAAGGCTAGGTTCCTTAAACCTTCACCATACCCAAGTAAAACCCTTGATTTGGGTAGGGTTTATTGAGATCTTATAAATCCCTCTTGAAATGATGAATCTAAGATTTAATAGATGATTTATGTATTGATCTTGAAGGATTTGAAGAAGTATTTACAAGGTTGGAGAAGCATTGTGGATTTGAAGTGATTTTGGGGTTTTGAAGGTGTTCTTGAGCAAAGAAGGTAAGATGGTTTCCCATTCCTTAAATCTAACCTAGATCTAGTTAGAATCATCTTATGAGACCTTGAATGAGTGAAGAATGGGTTCGGAAAAGCCCCATTTGAATCCCCAAAGGTTGGGGGAAGTTTGGAAAGAAACAGCAGTTTTCCGCCAAGACCGGTGGGCCACTTGGCCCGCCTATGGGCACCCACCTGAGAGGGCAAGGCCTTCGGGCCCAACCGGAGGGCCAAACCGACAGGCCGACCGGTGGGTCACCCTGCCCGCCGGTCTTAGCAGGGCCCTCAAGCCCAATCGACGGGCCAGACCGACAAGCCAACCGGCGGGCCGACCTACCCGTCTATCCAGACCGATGGGTCTGACTGGTGGGTCAGATAGGTGGGCTGTCCGACCCACCCGAGAGGCTTCAAATGTGATTTTTACTTTCGATTGGATCCCAATCGGATGTGTGACCTTCTTTTAGGATTCTAAACATGATCTTGTCATTGGATCGTGTTAACCTTGATCCCAAAATGGTGAAATACTAACCCCGCTCACTCATGATAGGTTCACCAAATCTCACGCTTCTCGCATCGGATCTCACCCGTACCGAGCGTGAGTCCTTGTACACTACAGGTAAGTGGGGAGAGGACGTTTGGCCTTGTTTCAAGGCATTGTTTGGCATTCATTTAATCGTATCTAGTCTAGCCATGTCATCATGAAAATGCTATGTAGATTAGTCATCCTCACTTGGTTATGCATGGGTGTTGTGTTTATATTCTAAATGTCAAGTGATAATATGCTTCTGTGATGAATGTGGACATCATTGTGCATGATGCATTAATAGACTAAATGCCGTAGTCGACTTGGAAACGAATGCATTGGTGGC
Organism: Macadamia integrifolia; assembly: GCF_013358625.1. NCBI lineage: Eukaryota > Viridiplantae > Streptophyta > Magnoliopsida > Proteales > Proteaceae > Macadamia > Macadamia integrifolia. The sequence continues at coordinate 229,329 of NW_024870522.1, read as the reverse complement.
CCGTGGTATGGGACGCGGTGGCACTATGCAATCGTACTATTATCATATAGGAGTATACGATTTAAGATTATCACATTCCCGTGCTACGACCCTTTCCAACAGGGGTTAAGGTGTTGGGTTACCATTTGGGGGGAAGCAGTGGTCACGGTTGTCGGGTCACTGTGGCGGTTAGACATTACGCCTGGCTGGTCATTAGGACAGTCGGTAACCCCGGTGGTATATTCAAGAGGGCCAATCGTACTGCTTTTAAATTGCTGGAGTCAGCACCTTTAATTTCTATCATTTATTTTATGTTGAGAGCCAGTGGTCGGTATGTTTTATTTTTTTGAGTACTCACAGTGGGCCTTCTCCGACAGCCCTATGGGCGTATCGCGGGATGGAGTTCGTGGCTCGTACCCGGAGTATACGCGCATTGTGACTGTAGTAACACTAAACCAAAGACTTAGCAATGTTGCTTAGGTGGATGTGATTTAAAATATATTGCATAGCATGTAGTGCATATGGTTGTGATTTGTTGTGTGGACTGCTGTGTGATCCATCTTTCCACTTACTGAGCTAGTGAGCTCATCCCACGTGTGCACCTCTTTTAGATGATTTTGCAGGTCATCAACCAGATGAGCACGGGGCGGGTCCCACGGTTGAGTTCCTTGAAGAGGACTGGTGGGCCCCTGAGGAGTTAGAGCACGGCACTGATTGCTAGTACGAGAGTTGTGCTGCAGGACCACAGTTTTGATGCCGAGCTGAGCTCCACTTTTGATGCTGAGCTGAGCTGTACCTTGTGAAGCCGAGCTGGGCTCAACCTTTGATGCGGAGCTGAGCTCTAGGCTTTGATACCGAGCCGAGCTGTATACTCTAATTTTTGATGATTTATTTTATGTACTTGATACGTGAATTGTACTTTTATTATGTAAATATCATGCCTTTGGGCCCACATGTATTTAACTATTGTATCACAATTTGGGTATCAAGTATTATGAGAATATTCACAGGTGAACCAAGTCTTCCGCTGAACTGATAAGCTCTTTCTTAGTTGTGTGTATGCTGTGGTGGAATACTGTATCAGATGATCCTGGCAGGTTTGGGTTAACCAGTGTTTACCCGGTCACTGGCTCGGTTATGTGTGAACGGGGTGTGACAACGGTGATATTAGAGCATGATGCTCTACTCTACTCACAGCATACCATTAGAATCCCATAGAATCTATAATAGAAAAATGGGATTGGGTTAATGTAAAAGCTTTAAAGATTTAAAAGCCAAAGAAAGAAAGGAATAAAGATGGTTGCATTTAGATATTGCATTCATGGCATGCGTGAGAGTAGATAAAAGGTAAATTAATTGGTGTCATAACCTATCGTGTACAAGTTTGACAAAATTTCGGCAGCATAACGGCGTAAAATGAGATTTCTAAAAATTTTCACACAAACACCTGATAAACAACAGATATATATATATAATATAACAATGATCAAAAAATTTTACAAAGACACCACAACTAAACTACACAAGTTATCATACATACGAATTCACCACAAACCACTATCAAAATACATTATCCCACAAATAAGTCCTGTTACAGGGCAAGTACAAAGAATGAGAAAAGAAAAGAAAAATACAATAGGATAGACAATATGGAACAGATGAGAAGCTGGTGTGGACGAGCTAAGTCCTCACTGATCATCGTCGTCGTCGTCTATGATTACTACGTTCGTCGGAGGTCTAGAGTTGACGTTGAGGCAATGGTCATAGTAGTCAAACCTTGAGTTCACCAGCCGTACCTCCCTCCGAAGTCGGCCAAAATCTACTGAGATGGCATTAGCTGTGGTGTCCAAGTCCTGGCCCAGTCTGAGGAAGGAATCCTCCAAGGTGGCCTGCCTCTCCAAGATGCGTTCCTCCCTGGAAGCACTCTCGTCTAGCCTTCTTAGCACCTGATCTTGGCCATCCTTCAAAGCCCTTATGGTGGACATCATGCCCTCAAAATCATATGCACCACTCTCAGGTGGTGGGGCTCTATGCTGTGGGGCTGCAGCTCTGGTGAAGCCAGGATCGGTACCTCTCGACTCCTGAGGCACCTCCTCAGTGATGTCCTCATCCACCAAATCATTCTCCTCATCCTGAGGAACATAGTCCTCATCCTCCTCACTAGACTCCTCCTCTATGGGAATCCTCCATCCTCGGGGTGAGAAGTGTGGTGCTCCATGGTCTTGAGGATGACATAGGGTAAGCACAAGTGCTCATCACCTCCCTCTAAAGCCTTATAGATGCAGAAGGCTAAAAAGGCTGCCATGAAGGCCACCTGGTTCCGGTGACCTCCTCTGGGGAGCAAGTTGAACTGGACCAGTCGGGTAAATACTCAAACCTCCGGGAAAAAGGATGCCTCGGACTCTGGATGGGCACTGCTGCCATAGATGGTCTCGTAGATGTAGTCCGGTGTCTCTAAACTCATGAATGGGCCCAGGGGCTTACTCCTGGGAGGACTGTAGTAACGGTGCCCGCCTGCAGAGATGCCCAAAATGCTGGCCAAGGTGTCCACTGTCAGCTGGATGTCCACCCCCTTCACCATGTTGACTATAGCATACTGCCCGTACCGACAGGAAACCTCCAGGTTATAGTAGAATCTACGAACCAGCTACTCGTAGCACGGACGATCTACCTGGAGGATGGACTGCCAGCCCAGTGCTGTAAACCTCTCCCGGAGCTGAATCTTGGGGAAGTTGTCGACTACCACGGTCTTCTCCATCATTTCCGACCTCTTCAGGAAGGCTGGCCAGTTGGATGCTACCTCTGAACTGTGGAAGAGCTCCTCATCGTAGTTAGAAGGATCAAACCAGGCAGGTCTGGGTCTCCCTGTGCAGGGGGCTGGAGAACTAGTCCCCACACTCTTCTGCTTAGAAGCGGTGGTCTTACACTGAGTGCCAGAGGATGCGGGCTCCTTGCCTTTGCGAGATGACATCCTGGCAAGAAAAGAGGAAAGCAAGGTAAGCAAGGGAAAAGAGAACAACAAGGCAAATAAAAAAGAGGGGTGAGCAATAAGAGGACGCCCCAAAACTCAATTTTCACAAAACAGAAAAGTGACAAAACAGAGAGTAGGGCAAAACAACAAGGTAAGAACAGGCATATAAGGCATGACAATTAAGGAAGGAGAAAACCCCAATTCTCAAGGTGAAAGTCTAAGCTAAGAAAAAGTGCAAAAGACTCACAACAGAGAAAGCATGAAGCTTACATGTTCATGGATGAAATGCCATCAATCTACCAATTAGAATATACAAAAACATCTACTACTATGCTATTGAGGTCCACAAATACCAAAGAATGTAAAGAAAATCAAAGAAAACCTAATATAAAAGATGGATTTTCATGGGAAGAAATGGGATTTCACACATAAGGGACTTCTTATTATCTCTACAGCATGTTAAGTACAAATCAAACATAATGCATCGCAATTGAGTCATTAATTGGGGAAAAAGGAGCAAGAATGAAGAAATCCCCAAATTTGAGAAAAAACTAGGGCAAGGTTGGGGTTTTTCTCAAAATGGAGGAGTAAATCCTAAAAACTAGAAATAAATCACATAGAGAACATCAAAATCACAGGAAATCACTATTCTATGGAAAGAATCATGGAAAGGAAGTGAGAATTAAGACAACTCATGAGATTCTACCCCAAAATGCAAATTCTGAGAAGAAAAGAGGAAGAAACTTACTTGAAAGTGGAGGAGTTGAATCTTCTCAAAAAGCGCCGGGTTGTTAAGTGGAATCGCGAGTGGAAGCGTCAAGGAGACCTCCAAGATCGCCCGAGGAAGAGAGAGAGAGAGAGAGAGAGAGAGAGAGAGAGAGAGAGAGAGAGAGAGAGAGAGAGAGAGAGAGAGAGAGAAAATGAAGGAAATAAGAAAACAGAGCTTAAAAGGCCCTATTCGAGTTTTTCACTCGGTCAGGACCGGCGGGCCACCTGGCCCGCCGGTGTAGCCCACCGGTTGTGTGAAAACCTAAAAAAAATGGGGTTATTGATATGATTATGATTATTATTAATATTATTACTATTATTGTTATTATTATTCCTACAATAATATGTTGTGGTCGAGTGGGACCATTAACATACTTGTTGAAGCACTAACCCTGTATTTTTGGAATCTAGTTGCGGTTTGCGGTTAGTTGTAGACTATCATACACTATAATACCCTATGCGTTGGCATACAATTGTGTGCCAATTTCAATGCTATGGTGTTTAACTAATGTGATGTATGATATGTTTCAGGTACAGGGATACGATGGTACGTACTAGATCCGATAGCAATGCCCAAGGTACCTCGCGTGGTCCTTGTCCGGTCAGTCGACCACCGAATCCCAGGAGGTCCCGCTCTGTGGAGCAAAACTCACTTCCACAACCTCCAGAGACCTTTGGTTAGGGTGGGGCACATGGGGACCCACCTATGACTACACTCCCGGACCCTCCACCGGTTATTACTCTGGGGGATGTTGCTACCATAATTCAGCAGTCATAATAGGCTTTCCAGCAACAAATGCTTCAGCAACAGCAAGCATTTATGACTGCTATTTAGCAACAATTGGACCTTTTTCAATCAGGTCAACCTCCTCGGATACTTACTCCATAGGACCTGCCTGTAGGGTCTGGTACGGGGCCACAAGTGGGAGGTACACCTCCAATTCCACCATTCAGTATTCCTCAGTATGGGGTGCCCCCTCCATACTCTTACTATTCGGCTTATGCTCCTAGTTACCCGTCGACGAATAATACGTCAAAGGTAGTGGAGTCATTCAAGAGGAACTTGCCACCTGTATTCTCTCAGGTGGGGAGTGATCCTCTGGAGCCGGACCAGTGGATCCAGGAGCTAGAGAAAATATTTGAGGTGATTGAGTGCACAGATGCACAGAAACTCATTTATGCAGCGTTGCAACTCAAGAAGGAGGCCAACTCTTGGTGGCAAGCGTCTAAGCCTATATTGTTGGCTGCCCATCCAGAACCCACCTGGGAACAGTTCAAGGAGTTGTTCTTGGACAATCATTACCCACGCAGCTTCAGAGACCGCAAGGAGACTGAGTTTATAGCTTTAACTCAAGGAGGTAAGATTATCCTTGAGTACCAACAGCAATTTGAGAGCTTGTTCCATTTTGCCCCAAGGCATATGAGGACAGCTGAAGAGAAGGCTGCGAGGTTTCTAAAGGGCCTAAAGGCATCCATTGGGTCTGTACTTGAGGTCTTGGATTTGACTGACTATGGCTAGATTGTGCAGAAGGCCAAGACCATAGAGGATAAGCAGAAGGGAGAACAATCCCTCACACCTGGACTGTGGAAGAGAACCAACCCATTTCCGGATATGGGTAACTCCTCCAAGGCATACCGCGGATTGTACAGTTCTGGGCCTACATATAGGCAACGCTATAGACCATCTGGCTACCCTTCTAGACCAGCTGGTGGTTCGGGCTCCACATCTTTTCGCCCGAACACTAGTGTGGCACCTACAGTTCCAAGGCCGCCCCGACCTCCATCTTCAACGGGTCAAGTGCAGAGGGGCCCTGCCCCAGTTCCGACATCTCAGATCCGTTGCTTTAACTGCCATTCCTATGGGCACTATGCAAAAGACTATCGGGTTAGACCAGCCTTGCCCTCCAGTCAGCCCGCAGCGTACCGACTTCCCTTAACTCGGGGAAATCAACCGCAGGGAAGGATGTATGCCCTATCAGCTGAGGAAGCTGAGGCCAGCACAGAAGTGGTAGCAGGTACATTTTAAATTTAAGAATTTCCTTATGTTAAATATTGATGACCTTCTGAAATTATATGCATTGTTACACTAGGTGTCCTATCCATATCGGGCATATCAGCCTATGTTTTATTCGATTCAGGAGCTACTCATTCATTCGCATCTAAGAGATTTGCCGAGAAACTTGGGATGCCACCCAGGATCCTAGATCATGGAATGATTGTTAGTATGCCTACTGGTAAAGTTACACAGTTGAAGGAGGTGTATGGGCCGTGCCTAGTGGAAATTAGTGGGAAGAACTTTGATGCACAACTCATTAAGTTCAATATGCAAAATTTTGATGTTATACTGGGCATGGATTGGTTGTCAGCTCATCGAGCTAATGTGATGTGTGCTGAAAAGCTGATTAGGGTGACAGATGGCGAAGGAAGAGAATTGGTATACCGAGCAGATAAAGTGAAACGGGCTAGAAAGGTCCTTGTCTCCGCCCTTCAAGTGGTAAAATTGTTGGAAAGTGGATGTCAGGGCTACTTAGCATCGATACTTGATGTTGATACAAGGATTACACCTCTAGAAGAGGTAAAGGTGGTTAAAGAGTTTCCCGACATCTTCCCAGATGATCTGATGCATTTACCACCTGATAGAGAGTTGGAGTTTGCCATAGATTTGACTCCTGGAGCAGCTCCAGTATCTAAGGCTCCATACAGGATGGCACCAGCTGAATTGAAGGAGTTGCAGATGCAGTTGCAGGAATTATTGGAAAAGGGGTTTATTCGCCCAAGTGTTTCACCTTGGGGTGCCCCAGTATTGTTTGTCAAGAAGAAAGATGGCAGCTTGCGTATGTGCATTGATTACCGGGAGTTGAATAAGCTAACCATTAAGAACCGGTATCCTTTGCCACGCATCGATGATTTATTTGACCAACTGCAGGGTGCAAGGGTATTTTCAAAGATAGACCTTAGATCAGGCTATTATTAGCTCAAGATAAAGAGCAACGACATTCCCAAGACAACATTTAGGACTTGGTATGGTCACTATGAGTTCCTAGTGTTATCTTTTGGGTTAACCAATGCATCGGCATCATTCATGGATTTAATGAATCGAGTATTTCAGGATGTACTCGATAAATGGGTAATTATTTTTATTAATGACATCTTGATCTATTCCAAGACAGAAGAGGAGCACACTCAACACTTGAGAATGGTGTTACAGACGTTGAGAGAACAACAGTTGTTTGCCAAATACAGCAAATGTGAATTCTGGCTTGAGCAAGTTGGATTCCTGGGGCATGTAGTGTCTAAGGCCGGAATCGAAGTGGATCCTGATAAGGTGAAAGCAGTAGTAGAATGGGAAAGCCCTAAGAATGTCACTGAAATTAGAAGCTTCTTGGGTTTGGCTGGATATTACCGGCGCTTAATTGAAAATTTTGCTCGAATCTCAGCGCCAATGACTAAATTGACCAAAAAGGGTGTGAAATTCGACTGGGTAGAGGAATGTGAGAAGAGTTTCCAGGAATTGAAGAAGAGGTTGGTGTCGGCCCCTGTGTTAACCATCCCTGAAGGCACAGGGGGAATGACAGTCTACACTGATGCTTCCAAAGTTGGGTTGGGTTGGGTTGTGTTCTCATGCAACGCGGAAAGGTGATAGCGTATGCATCCCGACAACTAAAGGAGTATGAGAAGAACTACTCCACTCATGACTTGGAACTAGCCGCAGTCATTTTTGCCCTTAAGATTTGGCAACATTATTTGTATGGGGAGAAGTGTGAGATATACAGTGATCACAAAAGCCTTAAGTACTTTTTCACCCAGAAGGATTTGAACATGAGGCAGAGGAGATGGCTTGAGCTCATGAAGGATTATGACTGTGACATTCAGTATCATCCCGGCAAAGCTAATGTAGTAGCAGATGCGTTGAGTCGGAAGGCGCAGACTGTGTCACTCTCATGCTTAGCAGTCAGCCCACCACTCATACAAGAGGCGACGCTAATGGAAGAAGCTCTCTTATATGAAGGAGCAACCTTAGAATTGGAACGTCAACCAGAAAACCTTAAATGGTTGACTGTATCCTTGACGGCTCTACAGGTGCATCCGGCTATTAGGCAAGAGGTAATAATGAAACAACCTTTGGATCCTGAATTGCAGCGGATCAGAGTTAAGGTTCAAGATCAAACAATGAACGATCTAGATTTTGTTTTAGCCGGTGATGGGGCATTGATGTTTCGAGGCAGATTGTGTGTACCCGATGATTTGGATATATGAGACAAGATAGTGCGAGAGGCACATAGATCCGAGTACTCACTCCACCTAGGAAGTACAAAGATGTACAAAGACCTCAAACAAAATTACTGATGGCCAAGCATGAAAGTCACAATAGCTCTGTATGTGGCGACTTGTCTCACATACCAAAAAGTAAAAGCTGCGAGGCATCGACCTTATGGTACTCTTCAGCCACTCCCAGTACACCTAAGGAGATGGACGTGATATGGGTGATCGTTGATCGGCTTACTAAAACTGCTCATTTCATTCCCATCAAGACCAAGTTCTCTATGGCCAAACTAGCATAACTTTACATGGACAACATAGTGCGCTTACATGGAGTGCCAGTGAGCATTGTATCAGATAGGGACCCAAGGTTCACTTCCAGATTTTGGAAAAGCTTCCAGCGTGCCTTGGGATCATAGTTGAATTTGAGTACTACTTTCCACCCACAGACTGATGGTCAGTCGGAGCGAACCATATAAATATTAGAAGACATGCTCAGGGCATGTACAATGGAAATGTGTGGTAGTTGGGAAGAATATATACCCCTTATGGAGTTTGCCTATAACAACAGTTACCAAGCTACAATTGGGATGGCTCCGTATGAGGCATTATATGGCAGGAAGTGCAGAACTCCTTTGTATTGGGATGAGGTAAGTGAACGTCGAATGTTAGGACCTGAAATGATACAGATGACTTGTGACAAGGTCGATGTTATTCGAGAACGGATTAAAGCAGCTCAGTCCCGTCAAAAGAGCTATGCAGACACCCGCAGAAAAGACATTGAATTTCAGCCAGGAGAAAAGGTATTTCTCAAGATCTCTCCTACTAAAGGGTTGCAGAGGTTTCACAGAAAGGGGAAGTTGAGCCCAAGATACATTGGACCATTTGACATCTTAGCCCGGGTTGGCTCAGTAGCCTACAAGCTTGCTCTGCCGCCTTCGCTCGGGGATGTTCATAACGTATTTCATGTATCCATGCTAAAGCGATACGTTCATGATCCCTCTTATGTATTACCCGTGGAACCAGAATACCTAGAAGCTGACATGACCTATATAGAGCAGCCGGCTGAAATTTTGGATCGAAAGGTGAAGACCCTTCGCAACCACTCCATTTCCTATGTAAAGGTGCGATGGGCTAATCATTCACTTGAAGAAGCATCTTGGGAGAAAGAGGATGAAATCCAAGCCAAGTACCCTCATCTCTTTGAACAACCAGGTACGCCAATTTCGAGGACGAAATTTTCAGAAAGGGGGGGTTAAATGTAATACCCTACTTCTTAAACCCGGTCTGATTACACGGTTGACCCGGTTTAACCATGCAGGACCCGAACCGGAGAGAGTTAGAGCTGATCCCTTATGGACTATGATGGCAAGGGTGACCTTAAACACCGGCTGGCCCGACAAGTCCGAGCCAGTGCCAGAAGAGACGGGTGTACCCAAGCCGTGTACATGCACCTATCATAAGGCCATGTACGGATAAAGCAGGTATATAGCCGTATATTAAGGCACATACGTATATTACATCGTATGCCAAGAGTGAGATTTGTGTCGAGGGCCGAATTCTGTTAAAATCCCAAGTTTTGGCCCTCAGGTGGGCGGACAGGTGGGCGCAGCCACCCACCTGAGTGACCCACCCATGTGAATTACTTAGTTATTTAAGAAGTATATATAGCATTTCTGATTTTCTTTTCTTTTCTCATTTATGACACTCGGACGTTGGTGAGAAGAGTAAAGAGGAGAGAGAAAAGAAAGGAAAGAAGAAGAGAGGAGAAGGAAGAGGAAGAAGAGATGGATTTCAGTGGCGCCGAGGCTTGATCTTCCCATTTCGACGCCGGAAGAGTGATCTCCAACACTAGATCTACGTTTAGAGGTGAGCAAAGGTTGGGTTCCTTAAACTTTCACCATACCCAAGTAAAACCCTTGACTTGGGTAGGGTTTCTTGAGATCTTGTAAATCCCCCTTGAAATGATGAATCTAAGGTTTAATAGATGATTTATGTGTTGATCTTCAAGGATTTGAGGAAGTATTTACAAGGTTGGAGAAGCATTGTGGATTTGAAGTGATTTTGGGGTTTTGAAGGTGTTCTTGAGCAAAGAAGATAAGATGGCCTCCCCTTTTCTTAAATCTAACCTAGATCTAGGTTAGAACCATCTTATGAGACCTTGAATGAGTGAATAATGGGTTTGGAAAAGCCCCATTTGAATCCCCAAAGGTTGGGGGAAGTTTGGGGAAGAAACAGCAGTTTCGTGCCAAGACCGGTGGGCCATCTGGCCCGCCTGTGGGCACCCTCCTGAGAGGGCAGGGCCCTCGGGCACAACCGACGGGCCACCCTGCCCACCGGTCTTAGCAGGGCCTCTGGCCCAATTGACGGGCCGACCTACCCGTCGGTCCAGACCGGTGGGTCAGACAGGTGGGCTGTCCGACCCACCCGAGAGGCTCCAAATGTGATTCTTACGTCCGATTGGACCCAAATCGGACGTGTGACCTTTTAGGATTCTAAACACGATTTTGTCATTGGATCGTGTTAATCTTGATTCCAAAGTGGTGAAATACTAACTCCGCTCACTCATGATAGGTTCACCAAATCCTACGCTTTTCGCACCGGATCTCACCCGTACCGAGCGTGAATCCTTGTACACTACAGGTAAGTAGGGAGAGGACGTTTGGCCTTGTTTCAAGGCATTGTTTGGCATTCATTTAATCATATCTAGTCTAGTCATGTCATCATGAAAATGCTATGTAGATTAGTCATCCTCACATTGTTATGTATGGGTGTTGTGTTTATTTTCTAATTGCAAGTGATAATATGCTTCTGTGATGAATGTGGACATCATTGTGCATGATGCATTAATAGACTAGATGCCATAGTCGGCTTGGAAACGAGTGCATTGGTGGCCCGTGGTATGGGACGCGGTGGCACTATGCAATCGTATTATTGTCATATAGGAGCATGCGGTTTAGGATTATCATCTACACGTGCTACGACCCTTCCCAGTAGGGGGTAAGGTGTTGGGTTACCATTTGGGGGGAAGCAGTGGTCGCGGTTGTCGGGTCACTGTGGCGGTTAGACATTACGCCCGGCTGGTCAATAGGACAGTCGGCAACCCCGGTGGTATATTCAAGAGGGCCAATCGTACTGCTTTTAAATTGCTGGGGTCAGCACCTTTAATTTTCAGTCATTTACTTTATGTTGAGAGCCGGTGGTCGGCATGTTTTATTTTTCCGAGTACTCACGGTGGACCTTCTCCGACAGTCCTATGGGCGTATCGCGGGATGGAGTTCGCGGCTCGTACCCAGAGTATACGCGCACTGTGGCTGTAGTAGTACTAAACCAAAGACATAGTAATGTTGTTTAGGTGGATGTGATTTAAAATGTATTGCATAGCATATAGTGCATATGGTTGTGATTTGTCGTGTGGACTTTTGTGTGGTCCATCTTTCCCTGAAGAGGACTGGTGGGCCCCTGAGGAGTTAGAGCACGACACTGATTGCTCGTGCGAGAGTTGTGCTGTGGGACCACAGTTCTGATGCCGAGCTGAGCTCCACTTTTGATCTCGAGCCAAGCTCTACCTTGTGAAGCCGAGCTGGGCTCAACCTTTGATACCGAGCTGAGCTCTAGGCTTTGATACCGAGCCGAGCTGTATACTTTGATTTTTGATGATTTCTTTTATGTACTTGATACGAGAATTGTACTCTTGTTGTGTAAATATCATGCCTTCGGGCCCACATGTATTCAACTATTGTATCACAATTCGGGTATCAAGTATTATGGGCATATTCACAGGTAAACCAAGTCTTCCACTGAACTGATAAGCTCTTTCTTAGTTGTGTGTATGCTGTGGTGGAATACTGTATCAGATGATCCTGGCAGGTTTGGGTTAACCGGTGTTAATCCGGTCACTGACCCGGTCCTGTGTGAACGGAGTGTGACATCCACCATCATCATCATCATTACCAGCATCATAATCATCATAATCATCATCATCATCAGCAGCAACACCATCCTTGTCTTGATCATCATCATCACTATCTAGTTGTGTTACGCTTTATGTAGCACCTGATCTCGTCCTCCTAATATCGCCATCATTGGAGCTATCATCATCCTCTTCCATAGCTGATGGTGCTTGGGTTTCATCATCAACAATATTTTTAAAATCTTCATTTATATCTTTAATGAGGTCATCTATAATGGGATCAGGTGTGGTTTCTCGTCGATCTTCAGATAATTTGTCCAACACAAACATTTTCAGTCTCCTCAATCCATCCCCTAACTGGATCTTCCTCGTCGAGTATATGGGTGATGTCAATTGGGTTGACATCAATA